>NC_079192.1:327486879-327788824 GCF_029499605.1 Hyla sarda
TGAGAGAGCTAACGAGCTAAGTCTGCCAAGGGGCGCCTGACAGGATGCCCTGCCGTAGCTGAGAAGTCCAAACCGAAACGGCCTTGGACACCCAAGCAGAAGCGAAGGTGGATAGCAAGGGCAAACCTGCCGCTTCAAGGGCAAATTTCGCCAAGTTCTTGATCTTTTTGTCCGCCGGATCCTTAAAGGGTGCTGTGTCTGCCAGCGGCAGGGTAGGAGATTTGGACAGACGAGAAACTGGAGGATCTATGGCAGATCCGGAGGAAAGGGAAATTGAGCTTGAATCTTCTTGGAACCCTGGAAACGTTTGTCCGGATGCTTCCAAGCCACATCCAGTAAGGCGTCAAATTCAGCATGAGAACTGAAAGCCTTGGGGGAAAGCTGAGAACAGCGAAAAGAAACTTCTGGTACAGGATCCCAAGTTCTTGGGTCCTCCAGATGAAAAGTGTCCCTGATGGCTGACATCAAACTGTCCACCATATCAGACACGGTAGAGTGGCCCTCATGATCCGAGGAAGATTCCAACCAATCACCCACTACTTCCCCTGAAAAGTGGGAGCGTACGATGGTAGCCTTAGACTGAGGCGTGTGAGACCTATAATGAGGAGTTGGGGACCCGGGATGGCCACCGAAGGAGCGGCCCTTAGAGTGGGGGCACTGCCGGTGAATAGGAGTGTGACCTAAGGGAAGAAAGTCTATCCGGAACACGCGACTCTGGAGAAGAGCCTGGCGAAGTTACTTTAGGACGATTGTGAGAGCGCAGAGAGTGGGGGTCACTAGAGACTGAGCAGGACTCCTTGGGGTTCGTGCGAAGGGACAACCGCTCCAAGGCCGAAGTCACTGATCTGGAGACCCTAGCCAGGTCGGAGATCGACTGGGAAAGGGAGAAAACTGAGGGAGGAGCAGACACTGCACGTTCCGGAGGGACATTCTGAGAAGAAAGGCACGGGGAATGGAGCGCGTGGTGATGCAGGTGGATTCAGTGGAATTACCGGGCATTTTGGTCTGGCAGTCCATAAAAGAATAGTAAGTGACCAAGGCTGCAGTCGTCTGTCCGGGGGGGGGGGGGGGGGGGGGGAGGAGGGGGGGTTCGGGTCTGTGGTCTGACATAGTTGCTAGCAATAAGTAGTCAGCAATAAAATGGAACAATCTCACTCACCCAGGTTCTGTGTCCCTTGCTGGAGCTGAAAGCAGGCTGTGGCTGAGCTGTGTCCCGGCTGGCTGAAGAGGCAGGTAGCAGCTGAATCTGCAGACAAGAAGGCAGAGAGAAGGGGGAGGTGCCGGCTGCATTTACCCAAGAACAAGGCGGTCACAGTACCAGAACGGTGTCCTATTGGAGCCAGAGAGGAAGGTGCCCAGAAATTGACCCCCCCCCCCCCCCCCCCAAATTAATTGGTCGCAGAATAGAGAAAGGCCAGCGCGCACCTAATGCGGGAAGTGGGCGGAGCCAAGTCCTGGGTGCAGGCCGCAGCTGTGGTCTCAATTAATATGCACCCTGCAGCACAATTCATGCCCGAAAATGGGGGCAAAAACTAAAAGTAAAAAGCGCGCCGCAGTGGAACTCACAGGGGCTGCGGCCAGGCGCTGGAGCACTGACAACTCTAGTAAGTAGTGCCAGCGGTGGGGGAAGGGGGAGGATTGCCCCGCTATCCTCCCCCCCCCCCCTCCTTGTGCATAGAGAGAGAAGATGCAGAGGCTGAAAACTCCTATCCCTAAATTTAATAAAAAGGTAGCCATCACCCCCAGAAAAATCCCTCTGGGACCCCAGGTAATGGGGACCCCCAGAGGCAGATGGAGAGGGACATACTCACCCTAATCCGCCATATTCACCTAAGATGTCTACAGTCAGCTATGGTCACCTGCATCACGTCAGGCTGAGACAGCGGGACGAGCAGGGAAGGTAGGAGGACCCGGACTAAAAGGTACAACCCCAGCCGCTGGCGGGAAGGGGTTAACGGTGCATACTCTATGCCCCGTGCCGCTTAGCCGCATATGGGGGAACAGGTAGCGATATGCTCCTGAACCCCCACCTAAAAAAAAAAAAAAAAAAAGAATATAAAAAGGTGAAAAAGAACCTACAAACAGGCCCTAGCTATAAAATAAAAAAAGAAGACCAGGTCTGGAGAACTCCAGACCTGTGTCTGTCTCCTACTGACACTAAGCTAAAACTGATTAGCTCAGAGTCAGTAGGCAATATCCTGCCAGGAGGGGCAGACTTTCTTTTTGTATGCCTAGTGTCAGCAAGATTTACCCCAAGGTGTCTGTGTCCCCCAATGGAGACTACCGAGAAAAAAGGGTTTCTACACCAGCACAGATAGGAGTTTTTTTTTTTTTTTTACTGTAAGAGCAGTGAGACTATGGAACTCTCCGCCAGAGGAAGTGGTCATGGAGAACACAATAAGAGTTCAAAGGAATGACCCTTCATTAACACAAATACATAGTTCACATGTTAAAACCAATAGAAATGATCAGCGCTTTGAGTTTCACGATCCCCTTTGCTTCTCATTGCAATAATTTTATATGTCTGTCTACACCTTGTGGTTGTTGTGGAATATGTTGTAGACCTGCGAATCGGATATCTTAAATTTTCCCATCATGATAAGCATCTATATGGGAAATAAATCTAGTTGGACCTATTTTTGTACGTAGAGAATATAAATGTTCTCGAAATCTAACATTAAGATTCCTTTTGGTTTTTCCTATATAGAAAAAGCCTCAGGTGCAGACAAGACAATAGACTACAAATTTAGATCTGTAAGAAATAAATTGATTAATTTAACTGTATAGCTGCCTAATTTTATATACTTTTTTTTATTATATGTTTGCAATAATCCACAGGGGAAATGCCAGTTAGATTCGGTATGAGTTTCTAACTATTCATGACTATTAAAAATAAAAATATACATTTTTTCTTAGGGTTATTATCGGTTTGTTTTTTAGCTGTTTCATTAAGTAGTGGATCTTGCTCTAACATATACCAATTCGAAATAATGGCATTTTTTATTTTACTATTCATGGGACAATTTTCAAATGAAAAAATAAAATTTTTTATCGCTCTTCTTACCTTTTTTTTTTTGTTTGTTGGGGATTAAAAGCTCTTTCCTGTCTCTTTTATTCTCTCAGAAATGCTTTTTGAATGATAGGTTCGGGATATTGTCTCTCCAAGTGTCTGTGTTAATTCTTCTGCTTGTGTGTGATATTGGCTACTGTCACTACTAATTCTTTTAAGTCTAATGAACTGAGTATGGAATATTGTTTTTTTATGTAAAAAGGATGCGAGCTATGATAATGCAACAGCAATTTTTTTCCTATAGTTTTTCTTATCCCTGTAGCTTTTAATTTGAGTTAATCAATATTAAGTGAGACATCAAGAAAGTTTGAAGACTTTCCTCCATATTCGTGTGTAAATAGCATTTTCATGTCATTATTTAGATATTTAACAAATTCTTCAAAATCATTTTTAGTACCATCCCAGATTATTAAAATGTCATCCACGTATCTCAGGAACCGCTTCACAAACCGGGTGAAGGGGTTCCTGAGAGTGTGGACATACATTAACTCAAAAATAGCCAGATAAATATTTGCCAGGGTACATGATCCTGGGGACCCCATTGGGGTACCATGTAGCTGTTTGTACCACATATCATCAAAAGTAAAAGTGTTATTACGGAGAATAAAAGACAATGATTCTGCAACGAAATCAATACATTCTTTAGATTTGCCTGAATTTGACAGAATTTAGATTTATTGCCACCAGAAAAAGATGTGCTCTGAAAAACAATCGATTTTTCGAGTTTTGGAGTCTCCCCGGACAACAGGTCAGCCAGTATAGCAACACATTGATTATCTAGGTCATCAAACTCCTTTACTAAAGGGAAGCCCAATTTACTTATTTGGCAAGCATTTTCACCTTTTTTTATTCACAACTACAGGTTCAGTGCTACTATTTTTATGTTTTTATTTTTTGCCATGTGAAACCTTGAAGAATCTTTCGAGTCCGATTATTCGTGAGGAAAGACGAAAGATTCAATAAAGTCCAAATCTTTTTCATCTTAAATGGCGAGTGCAGACATTCTTTCTTACTTTTGTGGATTTACATGGTAAATCTTCTTTAGTTGAGTACAAAGTGACAACTATTGGTAATGGTTATTGGTAATAGAAACAAATTTCTTTTGTTGACATAATGTCAACCTAGGCACTATCTAAATGGCAGGCAAGCAAATGTTTTATTTTTCTATTTATTTTAAATGGACTGTGTCACCTTTTAGGGTGGATGTGTGGAAGGTAAAAAGAGGTGCTGCCTTTTTATATGTGTCATCCACATATGATCTTTGGAAACATACCCTAAGGCCCCTTTCCCACTTGTCCGGTGATCCAGTCGTTTTTTTACCTTTTTCTTCAGCTTATGTCGGGCTCTCTTGGCTGCTTTGTTGCTGCTAGTGCTCTTAGGTTCAGTGCTGTTGATAAAGTCAAGGAGTTCGTCTACATCTCGATGGTCCACAGCCGTCTGCTCCCCCGGAGGATGTCTCTTTTGTGGTACCTCCTCTTTTCTCTTGGTGAGACGTGATCTAAGTTTCTCACGCATCTCTGGGTAATTTCGACTAGTTGGGGCTGGAGGAGGCTTAAAAGACAGGAAACAATATATATTTATATAATTTCAAAAAGGATATATATATCTACACACACACCAAGGTGTGAAACACACATTTATTTAATCACAATGTGTTCCGCTGTACACATTATGCTATAAAAAATAAGTTCTTTTTTTCTCTGTTATTGGAGTGTTGCATTAAAACCTTTTTTGATAGATAACTATATGTGTGGGCAACACTTTACCTGGGATCCAGACTGTTTTGTAAATGAAAGGGTTACAGAACCCTTAAAGGGGTACTCCGCTGCTCAGCATTTGGAAAAAACTGTTCCGAACGATGGAGCAGGCGCCGGGAGATCATGACATCATAGGCTCCCCCCCCCTCATTACGTCACACCCCGCCCCCCTCAATGCAAATCTACGGGAGGGGGCGTGAAAGCTGTCAAGCCCCCTCCCATAGACTTGCATTGAGGGGGCGGGGCTATGACGTCACAAGCTCCCGGCGCCGGCTCCAGTGTTCAGAACAGTTTGTTCCAAACGCTGAGCAGTGGAGTACCCCTTTAATTTCACCTTTTATCTTAAAGATATATTAAATTCATGTTTAACTTTGCCAGGAAGATATAGTAACAGAGCAATAATTTGGACCAAATTAATGCAGGGCCACTACAACAAAATGACTATTTCCAAAGAATCACATACATCACCAAAAAGGCACTTATAGTAGCAAAATCCATACACTAATTCCTATGGAATCTGGATTTATGTAAAGATGCTACAACGTCAAGCATGTTAAGTTGCCATTTTCACTCTTCAAAAGGTATCTGTGTGTGGAAATGTCCAAATTGGGCCCAGAGGGGGAGATTTATCAAAACCTGTCCAGAGGAAAAGTTGCTGAGTTGCCCATAGCAACCAATCAGATCGCTTCTTTAAATTTTCAGAGGTCATATCAAAAATGAAAGAACCAATCTGATTGGTTGCTATAGGCAACTCAGAAACTTTTTCTCTAACCAGGTTTTAATAAATCTCCCCCAGTGTCTATATTCTGTGTCATCACCATTGTTTCCCAGAACTGCCTTAAAGGGGTACTCCAGTGAAAACCTTTTTTCTTTTAAATCAACTGGTGCCAGAAAGTTAAACATATTTGTAAATTACTTCTATTAAAAAATCTTAATCCTTCCAGTACGTATTAGCTGCTAAATGCTACAGAGGAAATTCCTTTCTTTTTGGAACACTGATGACATCACGAGCACAGTGCTCTCTGCTGACATCTCTGTCCATTTTAGCAACCGTGCATAGCAGATGTATGCTAAGGGCAGCATGGTGGCTTAGTGGTTAGCACTGCTGCCTTGCAGTGCTGGGGCCTTGGGTTCAAATCCCACTAAGGACAACAATAAATAAATAAAGACATTATTATTATAATAATGTCAGCAGAGAGCACTGTGCTCGTGATGTCATCAGAGAGCATTCCAAAAAGAAAATAATTTCCTCTGTAGTACTCAGCATCTAATAAGTACAGGAAGGATTACGATTTTTTAATAGAAGTAATGTAAAATCTGTTTAACTTTCTGGAGCCAGTTGATTTAAAAGAAAAGAGATTTTCACCGGAGTACCCCTTTAAGCCTCTTGGGCATGGAGTTCACCAGAGCTTCACAGGTTGCCACTGGAGTCCTCTTCCACTCCACCATGAAGACATCACAGAGCTGTTGGATGTTAGAGACCTTGCGCTCCTACACCTTCCATTTGAGGATGCCCCACAGATGTTCAATAGGGTTTAGAATCAGGTGTCGGCTTGTGGAAGCACATCTATTGTATGAAACAGCTCTGTCATGTTACCACCTCTGCCTCCGGCTCCTTGCACGCCTGACACATGTGTACTGTTAATGCCTAACGGACTACAGTAAAGACATTCCTATCACTTGATGGTGAGTACAGTTGTCTTTGTTCTACTTTATATTTTCCATTGCCTGGATTTCCACCCCACACACCAGGATTAGGTCAGGTTCCTCGTGGTCAGCGTAAGGTGAATGTCTAATTAGCATCAAGCGGCAGTGCCGGTTCACCCCATCTCATTGTGTCTTCAGAAAACTGTTTGCAGGCTTTCTTGTGCATCTTTGGAAGAGGCTTCCTTGGACAGCCATGCAGACCAAGTTGATGCAGTGTGCGGCATATGCTCTGAGCACCGACGGACTGATACCCCCTATCCCCCAACCCTTCAACCACTGCGGCAATGCTGGCAGCATTTATAAGTTTATTTCCCAAAGACAACCTCTGGATATTATGCTGGGCATGTGCACTTAACTTCTTTGGTCAACCACAGAGAGTCCTGTTCTGAGTGGAACATGTCCTGGGAATTCGCTGTATCGTCATGCCTACAGAGCTGCAGCTTAGTTTCAGGGTCTTCACAATCTTCTTATAGCCTAGGCCATCTTTATGTTATTCCTTTTTTCAGATCCACAGACAGTGCATAAGGTGCAATGTTGAACTTTTAGTGACATTACTAGAAAGTGTGATAGCAATAACACCAGCTCCCCATTCCCACTCCCCCTTTGTAACATTAACAAGTCACATGACACCAGCCCAATTTTGACATTTCCCCCTTAGGGGTGTACTCACTTTAATCCTTAATCTCTGTGTGTTATTTGCGGGGACAAAACATTAAAAACAAACACTGTTATACAGGCTGTGCATTCACTACTTTTCATTGTAGCAGAGTGTAAATTCATCAGTGTTGTCCCATTAAAAGATGTAATATATTTACAAAAACGTGAGGGTTGTACTCACTTATGTGAGATGCTATATAGATTTTTCTCGGACAGTTGCTAAGGAGTGAAGAAATAGATGGTCCAGCGCAGGATAACGTGCAATAAAAGCCAAAATTTATTGTAGATTCAAGCCATAGGACAGCAGGACACAAGGTTACGCGTTTCAGCCGGACAGACCAGCCTTATTCATACAAAGATACAAAAAAAGTGGCCATTCTTTTATGGGAAGTGGTGGAAGGGAACACCCAGGTGAACACCTGATGTAATCACGCCCACCAGATCCCGCAGTAGAAATACAAAGACATGTGTATACATATAAAAATGAACACAATTTAAAATACTGACAACAAACATTTTTTAGAATATAACTATATAAAAAATTTAGTATAATGATAGATATATAGAGATGGCCCAAACTGGTTATAGGTATGTAAATTTCTCAAGTATACAAATATGACAGAGGGTATAAATTTCCAAATATATTATATGGGCATATATAGTATATACAAAAGTATACAACTGTGAATTACAATAACCATAAAACCAATAGAAAAGAGAGGCATTAGGAGACATGGGGTCGTAATCGTGGACACGGATGCCATAAATTATTTTAATTGCATATTCATAATGAAAAGTTTATTTAAATATTAGTAATGTAAAATCACATCCTGTCTACGATTAAGGCCCTTAGGAAATCTACAGTCTAATTCCATAATCCAATAAACTTCGCGGTCTAACAATTTTTGTCTGAAATCACCCCCTCTTTTGGGTGGAATAACTCTTTCAATTCCGCATAAGATCATGGAAGAATAATCTCCCTGGTGTGCTCGAGCGCAGTGCTGGGTCACCATTGATGTGTGTCGGGAGTGAAAATGGGCAATGTCTGAGATATGCTTCCTGGTCCTAGTTTTGAGGGAATTGGAAGTGCATCCAACATATTGGAGTTTGCAGATAGTACAGGAAAACATGTAAATGACATGCATAGTATTGCAATTTATGTATTGTTGTATTTTATATTTTTTTCCGGTGGAATAAGAACTAAATTCTACAACACTGTGCATGAATTTACAACAAATGCATATTTTATGTCCACATTTGTATAAGCCCTTGGTGGTAAGCCATGTTTGTGCAGTAGACCTGGTGCTTGTGAAAAGACTCGGGGATAATTTTTGTCCCAAGGTGGGAGCTTTTCTAGAGACACATCTGTAGCCTGAGTCCATAATGGAACTGTATAATGGATCACCTGTAATAATAGGTATGTATTTGTGGACTAGGCGACAGATGGTATTATAATCACTGCTGTATTGGGTAACAAACATGACTGGCTTTTTGCTTTTTTGTAATTGTTGTGGTGAATTTTCCGGTATGGCTGTGCTACTAGACTCTGGGTAGTTATGTACTTTAGGGGCAGAGGAAATTAATTGGGAACGATTTTTGTTTAGTGCAATTTGCCTCGCTCTTTCTATGCTCCATTTTGGATAACCTCTGCATCTAAGACGTGCCTCAATAGTATCAGCCTCCCTGTGAAAGAGCTCCAATGAAGAGCAATTTCTTCTAGCTCTTATCATCTCTCCCACGGGAAGATTGCGAATCACGTGGGGGGGATGGCAAGATGAGGAATGCAAAATCGTGTTAGATGCTGATTCTTTACGAAATGTGGTGGTAACAATGGATTTAGAGACATGATCGCCCTTCAAGTAAAGATCCAAAAAAGAAATGGTGCTTGTACTGAAGGAAACTGTAAATTTGAGTCCTATCTGATTATCATTCAAGAATTGAGTGAAGGTGTCACCTGCCGCCACATCGGATCCCCAGATAAACAGGAGGTCATCAATGTAGCGGCCATACCACCGAATGCAATTAAAGAAAGGATTATTGGGGGCGAAAAGAATCCCCTTCTCCCACCAACACATATATATGTTGGCGAGAGAAGGGGAGAATTTCGCCCCCATACCAGCTCCGGTGACCTGCAGGTAGTATACATCGTCAAACATAAAATAGTTATGAGAAAGTAAAAATTCTACACATATGACAATGTATTCCTGGAGGTGACTGGGGTATTGTGAGTATGTAGACAGAAACCATGTTAATGCAGTGACTGCTTTGTCGTGGGGAATAACTGAATATAGTGCAGAGACATCTGCCGTGACCCATGAAAAATTAGATCCCCATTCAATTTGACTAAAAGCGGCCAGTACATGTTTAGTGTATACACATGTCTTTGTATTTCTACTGCGGGATCTGGTGGGCGTGATTACATCAGGTGTTCACCTGGGTGTTCCCTTCCACCACTTCCCATAAAAGAATGGCCACTTTTTTTGTATCTTTGTATGATTAAGGCTGGTCTGTCCGGCTGAAACGCGTAACCTTGTGTCCTGCTGTCCTATGGCTTGAATCTACAATAAATTTTGGCTTTTATTGCACGTTATCCTGCGCTGGACCATCTATTTCTTCATTGCTATCTTGGTGTTGGTTCACACGGTGCCGTGCGACAGGCGTCTGGCTGGAAGGGTGAGCTGAGTTATCCTATACTCAGTTGCTAAGGAGAATACAGAAAACCGAAGGTTTCAGTTGCTTCCATGGAGTGAGACACACTTTAGGTTATCAGTTTGGTCTTTTAATAGTCTGTTTGGAAGGGTATTTAATCTAAATACTATATGTTCTTTGATTTCTACATTCTCCTTTGGTTGTTTGTTACATGACTTAAGAGAATTTCAGACAGGATACAAATGAACTTCTTTAAGCCATGTTACAAAACTTTATTGCTTGCTGAAATGTCATCTAGGTCAGTGGTTCTAAACCTGGGGTACAAGTACCCCAAGGGGTACTTAGCAGTTCTCCATGGGGGTGCTTTAAAAAAAAAAAAAAAAAAAAAAAAATCAGTAATGGCAGCCACAGCCACTGTTTACTGATCTGGTCCACTTTGAAAGAAGTGGTAGGCTGACATCACTGCACCGTAGAGCAGAGTAGGAGGACAGCAAAGGGGAAGCGCAGGCACTGGGCTGCTGTGGGCAGTAACAACCATCAGTTTTGTTGCTCCACTGCCCCTGCAGACCGGGGACCTACTGCTATGAGCCACAGCAATAGGTCCCCAGACCAGAGGAGCAGTGGAGCACCAAAGTGGGACAGTATGGTGGCCTACAACTATATATAGGGCAGTTTGGGGGCCTACAGCTATATTTGGAGGCACAGAGGGGGGGCCTAGCAACTTTATGGGGACACAAAGCGGGTACTATTACTGTGTGTGACAATAAACATGGGCGTTTGTAAATAGGTGGGTATTGTATTGCAGAAAGGAACCTAAAATGTTTGTTTGGCTGGTTCTGCGGAGAAGTCTTGTAAGGGAGAAATCTTAATGGCGGTCTAGGCCAGATAGTGAAGAAAAGAAAAGTAAACAACTCTGGGCCTGTTATAGACGAAAGTAAAGCATATGAATTATACTATTATCATTACAAAATGTCTCTAATATGGGGGTAAAATTTTTTGGGGAATGTGCTGTCAAGGGGTACTCAGGGAAAAAAGGTTGAGAACCACTGATCTAGGTGAATCAGGATGCACCCATAGTGATAAGACAGTGCTCGCCTCATTGAACAGTCTCACATGACTTCATAAAACAAAAGAGCTCAGTTTCTTGATTTTCACAATGCATATGTGTAATAAGTGTCCAGACCATTAGAGTTGAGAAACAAGAGGGAAAAAAAGGAAAAAAGGTATTACAAATTAGATTTTCTGACCCCCCGAAAATCCCATTAGGAGATAGATACACCTAAGATGTAACTAGTTGCATATTAGAAAATAATTCAGTCATTATTATCGGGGAAGAGATACACAATGGTGTTTTTATACATTTTTTGTGTGTTTAACTTAAAATTCTACATATTTCAAAGAAAAACAACAAGTTGATATATTACCGTGTTGTGGCCAAAAAACTCGCAGTAGCAGCAGTCACAGAACTTGCCGTCTCTCTGGTTTGTGGAGGAAGAAGTGCATGAGCTGCGTTCTGAACTACTGTCTTCATCTTCGCCAAGCCCTTCATCTGCTTCACAGGGTTGTGTGGCCAAGCAGTTTGATACATTAGAAAATTTGTGTCCTCTGCATGTTGAATCCCTACAACATTAAAGTTAAAATCTGCAGTGAAGCAGAACAGCTGCACCTCCCAATTGCATTGTGGCATCCATTAAAAGATTATGTCAAATGTTGTCAGATATGACAATCTGTAACAGAAGTGAATATGGCCTTAAAGTATCACTGTCACTTAAAAATAAATAAATAAAGGACAAATATGGCAAAAGTTTAGAGCAGTAAGGGCCTCTGAGTTCAGACCCCCCACTAATAACTAGATAAAGCCAGGAGAACATGCAGCTGAGCACTTCACTCTGGGTCTTGCTGCTCTTCCCATTTTGCTTAATACGACAGGCCTCATAGACTTATAATAGAGCCGGTCTAATGAAGCAAGACAGGAAGACCTGAACATTCAAACCTCGACCGATCCAAACTTTTGACATACCTGTATGGAGATAAAGGAGAAGGACCGACGAACGGCGCCTCGTGTATTACCCCAAGATAAGCGTTGGAGGTGAGGGGGAAAAAAAGGGGATAACCCCACGGGGCTTTTAGATGGCCACTCACCTCTATATAGAAATAACAGGCATATAACCCCAATGTTTCAGGGTACCATAAATGTAGAGTCGCTGCTAAGCCTGTTGGTTGCAGGAACTGACCCAGGTCGTCCTGTGGATATGCAGAGTGGGATGAGGCAAAAGAACCTTTGGAACACGGCGCTGCGACTCTTGGAGATGGAGATGACGGAGTCCAGATTACAGTAAAGATCCTCAGCAGAACCATTTATTGAAAGGAAAAAATTATTTAAAAAAACAGATGATTACACTTTTCGGGAGGAGCCCTCCCTTCCTCAGATCAGGGTACACAAACAATAAAATGCAGGGTTTATATAAGGCTCAAAATGGTTGCCACGGTCAGGGGGAGTGGTTAACAGGTAAATGTCAAGTAGACACAATAGTGCATAAAATTAATGGTAAAACATATGGGCATATAAAAAGACACATTTCATATTTATAGACATTTATCAACGGGTTTAGTCAGGTTTTCTTTACTATAATTGTCGCAAAATTGTCGCAACTGCGACTACGCGATTTTTGGTGCAACATTTTGACTGGAAAGCGAGAAAAGCAAGTTTTCCAAAAATTAACTACGTAGTAATAATTTTAAAATGGAGTACAGGTAGTCAGGTATTTATTAACTGCGACAGTCACAACTGCGCAAAACAGGGTTAAAAATTTACTAAATTTACTCCAGCTCAAACATGGAGCAGAAAAAGCTACTACCAAAGTAAAAAAGGAAAAATTGCTTACGTGAAAGAAAATTATCAACAGGCTGAAACCAGTTGATAAATAAGTCACACATAAGCAAAAAAAAAAGTAAGGGAAAAATTACTAAAAAAAAATAAATAAAAATACATAAGCAAACATTGATAAATGTCCCCAATTGTGTTAAGTGACAGCCCTCAGCTGGCTTAAAACCACTAGAAAGTCCACTACTGAGAACTTCCTCACTGTGACCGGATGATACAAATGTGGACTTCCTAGATGTAAATGCTGTGCTAACATGAATCACTGTGCTAAAACATTTGCCTCTAAATCCACTGGAGACACCTTTCGCCATTAAAACACTGCTTAATTGTTCCACCCAGTATGTTGTTTACCTACTCGATTGTCAGTGTGGGGTCCAATATTTGGGTAGAACCATTAGGTGCCTCCGAGAAAGGATCAGTAAACATAGGAACTCTGCTAATGGATTTTTATTACACAGTGTGTCCCGACATATTGCTCAGCGCCATAATAATGACTTTGGATGTGTCTCGGTAACCCCCATTTATAGCATACCTAAAGACAATCCACAAAGGTGCAGCACTCTTTGCAGACACGAAAATTATTGGATTTATAAACTGCACACGTTAGTTCCATCTGGTCTGAATGAAATAATTAAAAGTTCCCTCTAATTATCATTTAGGTATCACGTAAATGTGACCTCAGGAGATTCAAGTGAGTTTTTACTTACTAATATTTTTTACTTATTTATTACACTACTTCACTAAATGTATTACTTTTCATATGTATTATCCATCAGAGTGATGTCTAAACAGGTTATAGTAAAACCGCTACCTATTGAATATTTTAAATAGGCAGCACCAGTTGTAATAAATATAAATATAAATA
Source organism: Hyla sarda (assembly GCF_029499605.1). Lineage (NCBI taxonomy): Eukaryota > Metazoa > Chordata > Amphibia > Anura > Hylidae > Hyla > Hyla sarda. Next base: position 327,500,469 of record NC_079192.1, read on the forward strand.
AAATATATATATATATATATATATATATATATATATATATATATATATATATATATATATATATATATATATATATATATATATATATACACACACACATACATATACATACACACACACACTATATTTTTATATATATTTATGTACACTTAAACGTACTCATGGACTATATCCATTTTTTTTAAATTTATGTACACTTTTATGTACACTGTTAAACCTGCCCATGTACTGTGTGCACTTTTACTACATATATATCTTGTCTATATTTCTGGCACACAATAAGAGGTTCCTATGTGCTCCTTACATCTATATGCACTATCATACTATATAGAACTGACCCTCTATATGCCTACATATGTGGTATAATTATTGTGGGCTTTCTCACATTCCCCGTTGGTTTACAACCCGAGCAGCGAGCGTGTCATTTGTATGATTCGCTCCCCACTCACGTAATCAATGCCCTTAGTTACGCTTCCCCAGATACCAAGCCGGGCCGCTGCACAGATACCGCTGTGCGCGATCGTGCGCTGTCCGTGAACTCTGACAGGCATGATCACGATACATCATGTATACTTACATCCCGACACGTGCTAGTGTTATGATAAACACTGCTGTGGTCCGCTTCCGGGGCTACGGCAGTGTTTGGGAGCGTCATTTACCATGTGGCACTGTTACTCTTAGGTGTCTTGCTGCTATTTTCATGAATTTTGATACGTCACTTAACACAACAATATGAAATGTGTCTTTTTATATGCCCATGTTTTACCATTAATTTTATGCACTATTGTGTGCACTTGACATTTACCTGTTAACCACTCCTGCTGACCTTGGCAACCATTTTGAGCCTTATATAAACCCTGCCTTTTATTGTTTGTGTACCGTGATCTGAGGAAGGGAGGGCTACTCCTGAAACACGTAATTTTTTTTAATTTTTTTTTTTTATTGTTTTCTTTCAATAAATGATCCTGCTGAGGATCTTTACTATAATCTGGACTCATTTCCATCTCCGAGAGTCGCAGCACCGTGTTCCAAGGGTTCTTTTGCCTAATTCCTCTCTGCAAACTTTTGACATGTCTGTGTGAAAAGTCAAGTTTTTTTTTTTTTTAAAGTAACAGTTACACTAATAATAGATAACACCAACAAAAGAAAAAAAAAATGTTGTTCTTACCGTAAAATTATTTTCTCAGAGGATCCATTGGGGGACACAGACCTTGGGTATATGCTGTTGTTGCTAGGAGACTTGACACTTTGGAAACCAAAAAGGTCACCCAGCAGGATATACCCGCCTACAGAGGCTGAGGTAATCAGTTTAGTCCCAGAGCAGTAAAAGGAGAGGACCAAAAAGCAGAAAACAGATCAGTCCGAGGTAACCACAACAAAAATTACTGAACACACCCTCGGGACAGGTAACCAAACAAGGAACACCAAAAGAAAGGGTGGGAGCTGTGTCCCCCAATGGATCCTCCGAGAAAGGGATTTTACCGTAAGAACAAAAATCTCCTTTTCTCAATCGGCTCCATTGGGGGACACAGACCTTGGGACATACCAAAGCCGTCCCTAGGGTGGGCACAGAAACCAGTCAGGGGGCAGGCTGGGCCACCGCCGCCTGCAACACCTTATGGCCCAGACTAGCATCAGCGGATGCAAAGGTACGAACCTGGTAGAATTTTGTAAAAGTGTGCAAGGGCGACCAGTTAGCCACCTTACAGACTTGCGAGGCCGAAGCCCTATTAAGGAGAGCCCAGGAAGCTCCGACAGAACATGTGGAATGAGCTGAAACCAACCTTAAAAGGGAGGGGGTCTTCCCTTTAAAACGGTAAGCTTCCGAAATGGCAGACCTGATCCACCATGAAATGGTGTCCTTTGAAGCAGGTTGCCCCTTACGGCGTCTGTCCGTAAAAACAAAAAAGGAGTCACACTGACGAAAGGAAGAAGTGATAGAGAGGTAGGTTTGTACAACCCGCACCACATACAGTTTATGGAGCAAACGCTCCTTGGGATGAGATGGAGCGGGGCAGAAGGACAGGAGGCCGATGTCCTCATTGAGGTGGAAAGCAGAAACCACCTTAGGTAAAAGAGATGGAACCGGATGAAAAACATCCTTGTCCTGGTGGATAACCAGGAAGGGAGTGCGGCAGGATAGAGCTGCCAGCTCTGAAACCCGTCTAATAGAGGTAATTGCAATAAGGAATGCCACCTTCCAGGAAAAGAGACGAAGGGAAACCCACCTGAGGGGTTCAAAGGGAGCGCCCTGCAGGGTACCAAGAACCATGTTCAGATCCCAAGGATGTGAAGGGGACCTGTAAGGAGGGGCTGCGTGAGAGTCCGAACATGAGAATCGGGCGCTAGAGGGCGTTGGAAGAGAATGGAAAGAGACGAAACCTGACCCTTAAGGGAGCCGAGAGCCAACCCTTGTTCCAGCCCCAACTGCAAAAAGGAAAGGAGTCAGGGGAGGGAGAACAAAACTGGAGAAAAAGACTGAGATTCACACCAACGAAAATAAGACCGCCAGGTACGGTGGTAAATCTTCGGAGGAGGGCTTGCGCGCCCTGAGCATGGTGCAAATCACCTGGGTTGAGAAACCTCTGGCCCTTAGAACCGCGGTCTCAACCGCCATGCAGTCAAATGCAGCGACGGTAAATTGGGGTGGCACAGGGGACCCCGGGAGAGAAGGTCTAGACGAAGCGGAAGGCACAGCGGCACGTCGTCCAGGAGTCGGATCACGTCAGCGTACCATGCCCTCCGAGGCCAGTCCGGAGCCACGAGAATGGCAGGAACGCCTTCTGCTTTGAGTTTCCTCAGTACCCTGGGAAGGAGAGGAAGAGGAGGAAACAGATAGGGTAGGGCGAAGCCTGACCAAGGAATCACTAGGACATCCACGGCTAGGGCCTGGGGGTCCCGGGACTTCAACACAAAGAGGGGAACTTTCTGGTTTTGGCGGGACGCAAAGAGGTCCACGTCTGGAGTGCCCCAGAGGTTGCAGATCTCCGGATGAAGGGACCACTCGGCGGGGGTCGGCTGAGGATCGGCTAAGAAAGTCCACTTCCCAGTTGTTTACTCCCGGGATGTGTATCGCGGAGATGGCTGGAACTCTGAGTTCTGCCCAGAGAAGAATTTTGGATACTTCGGTCATCGCCGCAGAGCTGCGAGTGCCGCCGTGGCGATTGATGTACACCACAGCAGTGGAGTTGTCCGACTGGACACAAACCGGGCGGCCCTGGAGAAGGATCTCCCAATGTAACAGGCAGAGATAAATTGCCCTCAGCTTGAGTATGTTGATTAGGAGAAGGACTTCTCGGGAGGACCAAAAAGGCCCTGGACTGTTCGGTCCCAAAAAAAAAACAAAAACAAAAAACAAAAGGCTGGCATCCGTTGTAATGACCTGCCAGTGGAGGGGCAGGAAGGAGCGCTCCTGAAGAAGTAGGGGGGGGAGGGAAGGACAATCCTGCCATCGAGAGACAAGGGAGACCTGTCCCACCGAGATAAAATCGCCAGTTGAAGGGGTCGGAAATGAAACTGAGCGAATGGAACGGCCTCCATGGCCGCCACCATCCGACCCAGGACTTCATTGCAAAAGCGAATGGGCACCGGGGTGGGGTTCAGAAGTGTCCGAACCCCGACAGGAGGGTCAGTCGCTTGTCCGGCGGGAGCCGAATCCGGGCAGAGGTCGTGTCGAACTGGAGTCAAAAGCAAAATCAGGGACTGGGTGGGAGAGAGGTTGGACTTGTCCCAATTGACCATCCAGCCGAAAAGAGACAAGGCCTGAAGGGTGAGACTCTAGATTCTGGGCTATGGTCGGAGCCTTGATCAGGAGGTCGTCCAAGTAAGGAATCACTGAGACACCTTTGGTCCGTAGAAGGCCGATCACCAGCGCCAGGACCTTGGTGAAGACCCTCGGAGCAGAGACCAGGCTGAAGGGGAAAGTAGTCGCCTTTGAAAGGCAGGAGACCGGTGGATCCACAATTGGAGGGGAGGTCCACCGAGCAATGAGGTCCTTGGTGAAGGGATACTGCACTTCAACCTTCCTTGCTTCCTGAAAATTCTTATTAGGGTGCCTCCAGGCAGATTCCAGTAAGGCTTCTAACTCAGCATGAGAGCTGAAAACCTTGGGTGCTGGTCAGGCACGGTGAAAGGATACTTCTGGAGCTACGTCCAAAGTTCCTGGGTCCTCTAGGTGGAAGGTGTCCCTTATGGCCGAAACAAATGTGTCCACTGTTCGGTCCTCTGTATCAGAGGCAGAATCAGAAGCCTCATCTACAAGTTCTCCGGGAGAGTGGGAACGAGTGGAGGCAGCCCTGGATGAGGGAGACACTGACCTGGTACGTGGTTCTGGAGATCCAGAGTGGCGACCAGGCTAGTGTCCTCTGGAAGAGGGATGCCTACGGCTTACCAGAGGGGCGATACCTGTCAGGGGAGCGCCTATGACTGCTAGAAGACTGTGGAGATGAGTCAGAGGAATTACCCCTAGTAAGCTTGTGAAAGCGTGTAGCATAGGGGGAGGGAGAGCTAGTCTCTCTTGAGGGTCGGTGTAAGGAGAACCTCTCCAAGGCAGTCACCACGGAACAGGAGACCTGAGCCAAGACAGAAATAGAGAGGGAAGACACCCATAATGGAGGGATAGCAGAGCCCACAGGGTCTGGAAGAGCCTCCTGAGTAGAACCACCAGGAGGGTCAGGGGGTGCAGGCGGAACAAGTGGGCTCAGCAGAGCCTGACATATTTGCATTACAGCCTTTGCAAGTGTAATAGGTGACCAGAGCTTCAGATACCTGTCTAGAGAAAGGGACAGTTCTGGGCACAGACATAGTGAAAAAGAAGATTAAACAATCTCACCCGGCATCTGTGTCCCCTGAGGCAGTAGCTGAGAACTTGCAGCTGAGGAGAGGAGGAAGAAGAAAGGGGTCTGGATCCACAGCTAGAGCGCCTCCCACTGGTCCTGAGAAAGTGCTGCCGTGCTCCAAGAGCGCTGACTGGCAGATAGGACTGGCAATTCGCGGGCCAGAAGATGATATGAGGCGAAAAAGCATGCTGGCCGCAAGTGGGCGGGGCTCAAACGGAGCCCGTGGCCATAGAGTATAAGCTGGCTAATAAACAAAATGTCGCCTGCAGTGCCTGAAGAAGTGCTACAGTCACCTGCATCAGCGCAACTGAAGCATGGCCAGCCGAAGGACGAGGGGGGCTGTATGAGGAGCGCGGAGAGGGAAGCTGCGCTCCAACATACATCGGCAACTGTGAGAAAGCAGCGCTGGCCAGAGAGGGAGACTGTTCACTCAGGCAAGTCCCGGCGTCTGAACAGGCAGCGCCGCGAGGGAGAGTGCAGTGCTCCTAGTGTGTGCCGGCATATGCACATAAGCAGCGCTGGTAAGGAAAGGAGGAACAGTCCTACACCACTGCCAAACATATCTCCCCCTTTCACAGAATAAAGGAAGGCCATCCCATGTAAAAATAATAGGGCAATCATTCCCTGAGAGAAAAATAAAGAGGAGTGGGCTCTGAAAGGGGGGTCTCCAGAGGTTGAGAGTCCCAAACCTGAAAGAAAAAAGGGGGGGGGGGGAGAAGATACTCACCTTAGTCTGAAGAACTTACCTAATGAAGTCTTCAGTCAGCTTTTATTCACCTGCATCATGCTGGGTTGTAACAGCCAGACGAGCAGGGAAAGGTGGGAGACCCGGACCCATGAGGTACAAACCCAAGCGCTGACCGTTGGCGAGAGGGGGTTGATAGTACATCCACAATGCCTGTGCCCCCTCAATCGCAAATGGGGAAAACAGTGATCTCGAGTCCACACCAAAAAACAGGAAAAGAAAAGGGAATAAGAAACTAAACGTCCCTAATCTGGAAAAAAAAAAAAAAATGTTTGATCAGGTCTGGGAAGTTCCAGACCAGCGTCTGTCTCCTGCAGACACTAAGCTAAAACTGATTACCTCAGGCTCTGTAGGCGGGTATATCCTGCTGGGAGGAGCCGACCTTTTTGGTTTCCATAGTGTCAAGTCTCCTAGCAACAACAGCATATACCCAAGGTCTGTGTCCCCCAATGGAGCCAATAGAGTAATTATTGCTAATTCATACAGGCTGCACAAAATTATAAAAAAAAGCATTGGCAAATTCATTTATTCAGTGTACATCTAGCCTATATACCTGCTAGTGGTCCCCGGGCTGGTTCCTCCTTGAAGTGCATTTGGTCCACTACAATGCCCATTACAGGGATGGCTACAGGCTGAGAGTGGTGGTGGAGGTGGATTGACTTTCAGGAGGGATGGGCTAGACCCTGTTAAATGACCGCCTCTGTGAGCTCCAGAGCTGGTGCAGACAGTGGCTTTAGATGGTGCAGTGAGAGAGGAGAGGCCTGTTGTTGAGAAAGGGGTTGAAGAGTTACTTGACGAAAGGTGTGGAGGTGGAGGACTGTGAGGAGATGTAGGCTGCTGTGACGAGAGTCCCGTTGGGCTGTTTGGTGGAGCACTAGGATCAGAATGTCGATGGAGCTCTGAAGAATGATACGCTTCCCCTGTAAGGACAATATTTGTAAAATTTATTTGTGCCAGGAAGGTTGTATATACTAAGGCATCTAGATTGTTAGACATTGGGTGGTGCCCTCCTCCATCTCATAATTTTCCCCCCAAACCTCATCCCACACAATACAATTATGGGGTGCGGAGCAGTTAAGATGACAATATGATGGTCTGGTGAAATTTGTAATGATAAAGCAATCAGATTGCAATATAGTAGTGTATATAAGAAGATGAAGACGCTCACCACTTCTGATGCTTCTGGACTTTCATTTCATCGTGCAAAAGGAATAAAACAGCAAGGTCGGGTTAGGATGCCAACTGAAAGCTGTAGTGACAGCACGGTTTCACACTGTCCGGTGTTTCTTCAGACTACGGGTGAACGCTGTTGTCTGAAGAAACACCGGAAGGTGTAAAACCGTGCTGTCACTACAGCTTTCAGTTGGCATCCTAACCCGACCTTGCTGTTTTATACCTTTTGCACGATGAAATGAAAGTCCAGAAGCATCAGAAGTGGTGAGGGTCTTCATCTTCTTATATACACTGTTGGAACAATGCGGACTGCGCTTTCTGAAAGAGCCCTCCTCGGATGTTGGAATATTCTTTAATTGTAGGGCTGCAGCTAACGATTTTAATAATCAATTAGTATCCAATTATTTCATCGATTAATCGGAAAAAATGTCAAAAGGCCAAAAAAGGGGTTCAGCTGATTCTACTTGAAAATTATGTACAATGGCCATATTAAAAGTTTCTAGCATGTGATGTGACCAAACAGCAGCAATTTTGATTTTTTTGTTTTTTTAAGTTTACGCCGGTTGCTGTACAGGATCATTATTAATGATCCTGCACAGAAACCAACGAAAATTTGATACTGCCGCATGGGTAACTCTCTGAACTATTAAAATAAAATGTTAAAATGATTAACTAATATTTTAATAGTTCAGATAGCCATGCGGCAGTATCAAATATGTAAATAAATAAATTAAAATTATTTTACTTTTTTTGTATAGCACTAGGAAAAGGGGGAGTTAATTTTTATTGGGGGAGCAGTTAATTTACATTTTTTTTCTTTACTTTAGTCTTTTTATATAGCACTCCTATACACATGGGGGTATGTGCAGACTGCAGAGCATTGCACCCGACCCATGTCTGTAACACACACACTCTGTAGTAATACAGACAGACACTAGGGTGCAAATGCTCTGCACATACCCCCACCCCCATGTGTATTGCAGTGTGTATGTAGTACATACCACTGTGTATAGCAGTGTGTATGCAGAACATTGCACAATATTGTCTGTACTACAGACACTAGGGTGCAATGCTCTGCACATACCCCCATGTGCAGAGCATTTGCACCCTAGTGCCTGCAGAAGACACTAGGGTGCAATGCTCTGCACGTACCCCCCATGTGTATAGCAGTGTGTGTAGTACACACTATATACTAATACTGGCCCCACTAAGCTTACTATTGCAGACTGTAATGACAGAGACACACACCACCCGTCTGTCACTATCTCCTTCCACACCGGAAATATTTGCAGCCCAGCTGATAGCCGCCCTCAGCAAGCCCCGCCCCCATCACGGGGGGGTTACTTACTCAGCTGTCCACTGCCGCCTGGGTTACTGATGCCCGCTAGTTGCCAGGATGGGAGAAGTAGTCCCGGAGCCGGGGCAGCTCCCTGCCGGTCTCCAGAAGCTTGATCTGCAGCTCCTGAGCAGCAGCTGATTCCGCAGCAACAGCTCCAACACTGCGTCCAGCGGCACCCGCCCGGGCTCTGGGACTGGGGTCAGGTACTGTTAACTTAAAGGGGTATTCCAGGCAAAACCTTTTTTATATATATCAACTGGCTCCGGAAAGTTAAACAGATTTGTAAATTACTTCTATTACAAAATCTTAATCCTTCCAATAGTTATTAGCTTCTGAAGTTGAGTTGTTGTTTTCTGTCTAAGATTTTTTAATAGAAGTAATTTACAAATCTGTTTAACTTTCCGGAGCCAGTTGATATATATAAAAAAAGGTTTTGCCTGGAATACCCCTTTAAAGAGGCTGTGGCGGTGTGAAATTTGCAGGACCTGCAGACACAGCGCCTGAACACCCGCACTGCCTGCTGCAGCCTCATGACTGCCGGCGCCCGGCATCCCTTTGCAACGAATATGCCGATTATTCGATAACTGGATTAGTCGACAACGAATCCCGTTATGGAATTTCATCGATTAATCGTTGCAGCCCTATTTAAGTGTATTGCCTAATCTATCACTCACATAAGTGTACGTGCCATAAAGGTAGTGCCGACATCTATGTCTATATCCAATTGCAATATAGTAGCATTGCAGTGCATTGTACAGGTTAACAAAAAATAGAATTATGTTTTACAATATATCATATGAAAAAAAAAAATCGAAATAGTCAATGCCCCATTTGGAGACATCTGAACTAATAAAATATAGCTTTATTTATACTGTACGGTAAACAAAAGAGTTAGAAAAAAATTCCCAACTCCAGAATCAATTTTATTTTTGTCAACATGGACACCCCACCAAGACAAACCCTTAAACGGAAAGTAAAACAGATAGGGGTCAGAATATGTATAAATAAAAGTTGCAAAAGTAGTAAAACCTAACAAACTATATAAAATTTGTATCACTGGTATTGTACTGACCCAATGTCACGTCATTGTAACCACAGGGTAAATGTCAAAAAGTTTACAATATATTATATGGTAAAATGTAAGGTGCCATTAATAAGGCAAAAAAAAATATTATAATTATTTATTATATATATATATATATATATATATATATATATATATATATATATATATATATATATACACACACACACACACACACACACACATACATATACATATATACACATACATATACATATATACACACACACCATATATACTCGAGTATAAGCCTAGTTTTTCAGCACGGTTTTTCATGCTGAAAACGCCCCCCTCGGCTTATACTCGAGTGAACTCTCCGCCTGTCAATCCCTTCTCAGTGGTCTTCAACCTGCGGACCTCCAGATGTTGCCAAACTACAGCTCCCAGCATGCCCGGACAGCCATCGGCATGCTGGGAGTTGTAGTTTTGAAACATCTGGAGGTCCGCAGGTTGTAGACCACTGCGGCCTTTGTCATCATCCAGACCCCCCTTTAGTTTTCTACTCACCTCCCCTCGGTGGGAAGGAAGGGTGAGCTGGTCTGTGACGTCCCTGCGCATGAACGTCCCTGTGCGTCGTCGTCAAGGCAACATCACTAGTCCGGGGCTGGCCCGGATCGGAGAAGAGGGCATCCCGGTGAAGATGGACAGCCCGGAACGACTAACCCTCTCCACCGGATGGTCCCGGCAGCATAGATGGCCCAGACCAGCTCACCCTTCCTTCCCACCGAGGGGAGGTGAGTAGAAAACTAAAGGGGCGTCTGGATGATGATGAAGGCCTCAGTGGTCTTCAACCTGCGGACCTCCAGAGGTTTCAAAACTACAACTCCCAGCATGCCCGGACAGTCATCGGCTGTCCGGGCATGCTGGGAGTTGTAGTTTTGCAACATCTGGAGGTCCGCAGATGTTGAAGACCACTGATGAAGGGATTAACAGGCGGTGATGATGTATTTCCTACCCTAGGCTTATAGTCGAGTCAATAACTTTTCCTGGGTTTTTGGGTTGAAATTAGGGGTCTCTGCTTATATTCGGGTCGGCTTATACTCGAGTATATACGGTATATAAAAAGCCTTCAGATATATTCACAGAAAATATTTAAGTTATGTCTCTCGGCTGGGACTAGTTAATGTATTCTCTTGCTATAACGTGCTGTGCCTTAGCTGTTGAATTGTTCTTGTTACACTAGTCCCAAACCACTGCTTGTTTGAATGTTTTAAAAATGGTTTTATATTGTGGAAAATAATAAACGTTACGACTGTTAGAAGGAGAGGAGGGGAAAAGAAAAATGCCATCAACAAAAAACATTGCAGCAGAGGAGTAAAATCCCATCACAATGACTAATACATCCATGCTCACCTGGGGATAATGGCCTGTGACACATGGTTTTAAACTGTTTCGGAGATTTACAGAAGTTAAGTGAGGTAGGGAGTGTTCCTGTACTGGCTCCAGAAGGACTATATGGACACACCTTCAAACCAGACAGCTTTGAAGACTTGCTGACATGTTCTGGCGATACAGAGAGACCACTGCCTTTTTCCCCTGAAGCATACAATAAATGGATTAATATATTTATCTAAACCACTCTGAATACTGAGTGCTCCATACTATTTTCACACGTCGCATTGAACTTTTCAGAAAAGCTTTTGTAAACATCACAAAAAATAAAATAAAAATGGAGCTATGTCCGCACCACATATTTCCTGATCAGAACTATTTAAGCCTTTTCAGAAGTTATGCAGCCTTCTAAAACTGGTGGTTCGTCCTCATTATAGGTCATCAATAAAAGATGAGCAGAAGTCCGACTCTCAGCATCCACGCAGATCAACTGTTTGAAGGGGCCTCCTCAATGTTTACCTGTGCTAGTACCTACATCCTTGTAATTTTACAAGCAGTGGTGCAAAGTAATGCATCTTTACCCCAATCTCATTAGAACTTATTTTTGCTATTGCACTCCTTATGGTAAATTAAAAATCTTTCTAATGTACTTTGTTTAAAAAAATAAATAGAGTTATCTATGTTTTATTTGTGTTTAAAAAAGCTGCCACTAGGTGTCCCACTACTTGTCTAGAGAACATTTTCCCCCTTCTCTTGCACAGACTTTGGACTTCTGCTGGCCTGCCAGAAGTCCAAAATCAGGAAATGCTGAGGGGGGTGTGTGTGCAGCCTTATCCAATCAGAGCTCATCTCACACAATGAACTGTTCTGGGCTGTGTGTAGCAGCGTCAGAGAGGAAGTTCTCCACTGTATGACTTCAGATGATGTCACGCCTGCTGGGTAACACCCCCTTACCAGTCTGTGAATTTGACTGAGTGAGCAGAAAATACAGAGCAATATCAAGGTAGAAAACTAAAAAATAAAGGAAGGGGGTGGTTTATCATGATGGGGGCAGTGAACTGGGAGGATTTCAAAATTTAACAAGATCATGAGAGGTACGCTTTAAGGCAGTGTTTCCCAACCAGGGAGCCTCCAGCTGTTGCAAAAATACAACTCCCAGCATGCCTGGACAGCCTTTGACTGTCCAGGCATGCTGGGAGTTGTAGTTTTGCAACAGCTGGAGGCACCCTGGTTGGGAAACACTTCTTTAAAGGGTAGCTCCCACCATCCTATTTTTTTTTTTTGCTAGCTCGTCCCCCCCGCTACGGCACTAGCCCATTCCCGACTCCCCCCCCCGCATACCCCATTCCCTCTTTACACTTGCAGTTACTGCAGAGTCTGGCAGCGGCCGTGCAGGGACAGCGGCGGCGATGTGCGGGAGGAGTGGCATCCCAGCCAGTGGCCAGGGAGCCAATGCGCTCACTCCCGCCTGTCTGATTGACAGGCAGGAAGAGAGTGTAGCCTAACTGAAAAAGGACTGATTGCCACTCCAAAATCAGTCCTTTTTCAGTGGCCGGTTTTTAAATGTAAATGAAACCTTTTTAATGAAAAAAAAAAATAATAAAAGTATATTAGAGATATGTTGTAGTACATAAGTACTACAACATATCAAAAAATAAAGTTGGTGACAGTGCCCATTTAAGTGAACGAAGCAGGTAAAGCTGCATTACCTTGCGCTGCTGCTACTTATAGTATAAGTGCAGAGGCCCTTCAAACAGCTGATCAGTGGGGGGTGCTGAGAGTCAGACTCCCACTGATCTAAGATTAATGGCCTATCCTGAGAATATGCCATACATTTTACTAGGTTGGATAACCCGGTTAAGATCAGCTCACAGCAGCAAACTTAGCTTGTCACAAGAACAATCTCCAAACATAAGCTTTTCCCCAGATGTTGCCTAAACTCCGATGTAAACCGAAAAGATTTCATGTATGTTTTACAATGCTTGTAATACCCAGCAGACAATTTTGTCATCGATAATGTGCTTTTTAGTACTAACCTGCAGATCCAACTCCAAGGTTTCCATTGGAGTGCTGCGAGTTCCAGAGTCCTGATAGCTTGTGAGCAGACAGAAAGGAACTAGGGTCCCAGTCCCCAGAGTTACCTTGGCAAGAAGATGAAGACGAAGAAGAGGAGGAGGATGAGGATGTGGAGGAAGATGATGACGATGAGGAGGAGGAAGAGGAGTGTGAACCGCCACCACAGGTTTGTGACTTGCAGGATGTGTGCGACAAGGAGACCTGCAATAAGAGGACACAGAACAGTTCAATGACATGTAAAAATTGAAAAATAAACATTACTGCACAATATAATAACACAAAACCATATTAAAGTGTACCTGTGATTATAAACATCATATACTGCAGTACTTTCTATAAGTTCAACGTAGTCCTTCTTTCTGTGCTCCAGCAGCACAGACACCAGTGCTCCTCACTTTTGGAACAGACTGAAAAATGCTGCAGAGCTCAGTTTTTTGTCTCCTAGGAGTCTATATCCAGCGGAAATATATTGGCTAAATGTTCATTACAAGCGGAGTAACATCCAGCATATGTGTATCCAGAAGGCTGCTGGATACACATATCTAATAGTCTGTGCACAAGGCTTTGCCTAATGCTGGAGCTTCACATTCAGCAGCAGGAGTGCACGGCACATGTGTATATGCTGCTGGAGCTCGGACTGAAGTCAAATGACTGTTCATCAAATACAGTGTAGGAAGGTAGGAATACACTTAAAAAAAAAAATGGAATGGTACAGTGCAGAGTTCTAAGAAAGGTAAAGGTGGAGGAATATAACCCTTTGAATGGCGCTGCTGTGTCCAATAAGAAGCGACATCCACACCAGGAAATTTTCAAAGCACTGGAGTGGTTTATTAAAGTAAAAAAATAATAAACAGTAAACAATAAAGGATGACGCGTTTCGGGGGAGCCATCCACTTCCTCAGATCAGTGTAAGGGTACATAGATACAGCCAGAGTATATATACACATTCAAAAATTGGCGCCAGTACAAAAAGAGGGGCAGAGCTGCAGTGATTACATTATACACAAAACTGAATATTTTCTTAAATTCCATAAACATATAGAGTATCTTGAATCAAATTGTCATTGTGCCAACATGATGAGTCAGTGTTAGAGATATTCATGGTACAAGGTGTAAATGACCAGAGATCAGTGCTGTCACGGATCCTGCAGGCGATGTTTGACAGCGCTGGAGCCAGAGGCTGCTGCACACCGCTGTGCCAGTGAGATCCTATAGAGGTCCTATCAGGAAAGGGGACGGGTGCAGCTGTCATCGCTCATGCCGTGGATGACTCAGATCCGTCGGAACTGTCAAGGTGGGCAGAGATGTACACTGCAAGTGAGTTATGAAATGCCGTGATCTACAGGCGCATCAAATGTGCGTGTACCCATAGATCACGGCACCTCCGAATGCGCATAAAATACCGGCACAGATGGAATGTGTCTGCGGTAAAAGAGCGCAAGAGTGGTGCCATAATAAAACAATAGACTGAGCGCACATAGGTGTAATGCAACAAACAATATAGAGTACATTCATGACAGGATTTTGTGAATTGAAGGGACCAGTTATTAGTGTTCAGATGGGTGAGAAATGTGTCAAGGTCCTCACTACTCCCATTCCAAATAAAGAAAATGTCATCAATGTAGCGACGATAGTAGATGCACCTGGAAAAGAAGAGGTGGGGGTACACTGACAAACAAATTGGCAAAACTAGGCAGTAAACTACACACCAAGACCTTTTTCAAGCAGGTTGATCATCTTCAACAGCTATCTTCATTTCAACAGTGTCCACTACAAAAAGTGGTTATGTAATGTCCCTTTTGGACAGTTTAAAAGTATTCGGAGGAATTGCACCAGGGAGGACGACTTCAGGGCCCAAAGTAACATCTTAAAAGCTCGATTCAAGGGCAAAGAATACCCAGCCCCCCTGGTGCATTCCTCCTTCAATACAGCACTAGCTCTCCAATTTTCTGAGCATAAAGGGCAACTTCAAATGTGGGGTCACCAGGTGCAAATGTTGTCCACACATTACTCACAAATGTAAGGGGTTTTCTTCCTACATTACCAAGGCTTCATACTACATTAAGTCACGACTTGACTGTGGATCTCAGTATGTTGTTTATTTGCTCCAGAGCCCCTGTGGGCTACAATATGTCGGGAGGACCATATGCTGCTTCCGAGAACGTTTGAACAAACATCGGAACACAGTACATGTATTCGCTTTGCACAGCGTATCCAGTCATATGCAGGATCACTACTCAGGGGACTTCAGTCTCATGCGTGCCACTCTACTAGAGCAGATTACTAAAGATGTATCCCAGAGGTTTAATACTCTAAGAAAAAGGAAAAAATTATTGGACACATACTCTGCGCACTCTTTCGCTACATGGTCTTAATGAGATGATAGAACGTAATTTTTAATTCAATGTATTTATTGTTCTGCCCCATATTTCAGTGTACCGCTCCACCCATCCCCTCCCCCCTTGATGATTAACCACCGCTCCTGGGACCTGCCTTTTATTTGATATGTATACATAACTTAAAAAAATTTACAAATATTTACATATATTATTTTATTACATATATATGTTTTAGGACCTGGTACTTCTTTAGTATACATTATATTTTATCTATTACCACCCATAAATACCTGATGCGTAGCATGATTACTTTTTTTATGCCCTTTTTTCAGATATTTATGTCGCCACGTTATCCCACCTCATCATTTGGGTACTTTATGGTGTTTTATTCTACTTATTATGTCCAGATAATAATATATTTATTTTTCCACTCAGTGTGATCTGTTTTATCCACACTTATTTATTTATCGATTACTCTATAACCATATGCGATGGTTATGACAACTAATATTGATTACAGTATCAACAGGTACCACATTGTGCATATACCCTTGCATAACTTTATATGCTCTATTTTCTGCCAGCCCATATAGGTACACCATTACCTAAATACCCATAAGATGTGCCCTTTGTCAGCATAAACATCCTGTTTATTATGCCACCATGTAGTACTTTCTATGTCATGAATGTACTCTATATTGTTTGTTCCATTACACCTATGTGCACTCAGTCTATTGTTTTATGGCACCACTTTTGCGCTCTGTCGCCGCAGACACATTCCATCTGTGCCGGTATTTTATGCGCATTCGGAGGTGCCGTAATCTATGGGTAAACGCACATTTGATGCGCCTGTAGATCACGGCATTTCATAACGCACCTGCAGTGTACATCTCTGCCCGCCTTGACAGTTCCGACGGATCTGAGTCATCCACAGCATGAGCGATGACAGCTGCACACGTCCCCTTTCCTAATAGGACCTCTATGGTCACATGGACACACAGGCACAGCGGCGTGCAGCAGCCTCTGGCTCCAGCGCTGTCAAACATCGCCTGCAGAATCCGTGACAGCACTGATCTCTGGTCATTCACACCTTGTACCATGAATATCTCTAATACTGACTCTGCATGTTGGCACAATGACAATTTGATTCATGATACTGTATATGTTTATGGAATTTAAGAAAATATTCAGTTTTGTGTATGATGTAATCACTGTAGCTCTGCCCCTTTTTTTTGTACTGGCGCCAATTTTTGAATGTTTATATACTCTGGCTGTATCTATGTACCCTTACACTGATCTGAGGAAGGGGGCGGCTCCCCCGAAACGCGTCATGCTTTATTGTCTACTGTTTATTATTTTTTACTTTAATAAACCACTCCAGTGCTTTGAAATTTTCCTGGTGTGGACGTCACTTCTTATTGGAAACAACAGCGCCATTCAAAGGGTTATTTTCCTCCACCTTTACCTACTTGCTTCAAGATTGGATTATCCCTTCTCCTGGAACCATGGGCACAGCAGCTGTTCCTGTTTTCATCGGTTACCCACTCTGTTGGGTTATATGCGAATTTTACATTTGCTCCAGGTGAGCGGCTATTACTTAAGGGCCAGCAAAGCCCTTCCCTCCACTCTATTCCCTACAAGGTCTAGGTGGTAATACACGAGGCACCCCCCCCCCCCCCCACCAGTCAATTTAATCTACAGATTTCTAAGAAAGGGAACCCAAGAACCAGTATTTTATGGGGAGGACAGGTACTCTACTAGGTAATGGCCATGTGCACACACAGATTTTTGGGCCATAAAATGGCCCAAGACACTTTTTTTTTTTTACCCTTGAGAGATTTATTGAACTCAATATAAAATGTCCCTTATTTCACACACATCTAAGGCTTCTTTCACCCGTTGTGACACAGCAAGGTGACGTACGAGAATAGCCAAAGGAAAAATTCATCATGCAACATTTTTTTCCTCCCACTACTCCTGCCAAAAAACTAACGGTGCCCGACAGACCCATAATAAAAAAAATGGGATCTAAAACCTGATATAAACTAAAAAAAAAAAAAATAATTCAAAAAGCAAACACATCAAATTTTTT
Organism: Hyla sarda; assembly: GCF_029499605.1. Taxonomy (NCBI): domain Eukaryota; kingdom Metazoa; phylum Chordata; class Amphibia; order Anura; family Hylidae; genus Hyla; species Hyla sarda. Next base: position 327,517,487 of record NC_079192.1, read on the forward strand.
AATAATTTTTTTGTACTAAGCCACAGTTTTATTTCACTTTTTGCCCTGATCACTAGCTATTGGTTCCATTAGTTTTAATGCTCAATATGCTAATGGGCCCCTAGTCTGGCGACTGGTCTCCACTGCTCACTTCACAACAGGGAGAGCCATCAGGAATGAATAGCTAGTGAAGGAAGCTGGATTTTGGGAGGACATCACAGGACACTTTAAGCAGCAGTTGCATTTTACCAACCCCCTGTAGATGTGTGGAACAGTTTGCAGTTTGTTTCTCGACTGATCTTAGACTCTGATCACAAATATAAAATGCCCCTATACACATTAGAAAATATCAGCAGGACAGAACAAATGCCCAATGTTTAGGAGGGGGCCAGTCATCTTTCCTCCAACAAATGATGTCAGGGCAAAGAAGGATAGGGTAGTTAAAATCCAACATGCCCAATTCTTCTGTTTCCTGGAATCAAAGAGATATGCAGCCGCCAGAGCTGTTTGCCTTCAGCATACATTCAGAACACATGAATGCTCAACCAAGCCAATAAATATGTATATTAGTGGTCTCAAACTGTGGTCTTCCAAATGTTTCTAAAGGGCCAGAGTTTGTTTTTTTGCATGGCCAGTTGTCCTTTTTTACCATAAAATGTATGGAGAAATTTAAAAAATACTATTTGTGTGGGGAAATTGAAAAGAAAAACACAGTTTAGCAAATTTCGGAAGGTTTTCGGAATGCCATGTCGGGAGGCGCTGACGCTAGGAAAAAAAAAAACGGCTCCGCCCTGGCAGGATATACCCGCCCACCTGCAGTGATTTAATCAGTTTTGCCACAAAGCAGTAGGAGAAGCCAACAAAGACATACGTCCGAAGGACCCTAGAAAGGAATCCCAGATAAAAATAAAACAAACACCGGAAAAAATAATCTGGAAAAAAGATGAAGAATGGGTGGGTGCAGTGTCCCTCAATGAAGGCTATGAGAAAGATTTTACTGTGAGTACAAAAAAAAAAAAAAATCTCCTTTTCTCGGTCGCTCTTCATTGGGGGACACCTTACTGATGGGATGTACCATAGCAGAAAAAAAAATCAGTCCAGAGACTGAACCCAATCGACCGTAAGGCCTGTGGACAAGATCCTCGCAGAGACAACCGAGGCCAACAAACTGAGCACCCGGAAGAACCCCCGTCCATGGAGATGGATTAGGACGCCAAGAAGAGACTATCCTATGTGGAGACTCCAAGCCTATGGTCCATATAGAGAGACAAAAAGTTGAAGAAAAAAAAAAAAAAAAGGTCAACCGGGAAACCAGGTGGGCCGGAACCATCTCGGGAGGAGATAGGAAATCAACTCCAAGGAACACAGAACCAGACAGAGGGCTGGGCCGGCTGGGAAACAGAAAATGGAAAAGGGCACAACAAGAGAACCCCATCCAGTGTCAACCGAGTCAAGAGAACATGGTGGAAAAAGATGCCAGGGAGAACCAGAAAAACACTGGAAAAAAAGAAAAAGATTGTGACTGGCTCTGGAGAGGCCTGTTGCATAAAAGTGATTACCAAAACAGCTGCCGACCAAAAACCCCTATCCCAGGGGCCCTCCACGAGGACCTGGGAGGCAAAATGAGCTCAAGCAGCCGTGGAAGTACATGGACCCCGAAGGAGGAGACGGAAGGAATAAGGCCAAAAGCTGGTAATTACTCACTGGTAATGTTTCCCCGAGCCATGACAGCACCACCTGAGAGCGGGACTGCCCCTAGGTAAAGGAAACCTGAGAATAAAAAGAGCCTAAAGAGCCTCCTCTCCAACCTCAGTGAATTTCCGAGAACAGAAGAGCCTTCTTAAATTAATACATACAAATAGAAACACAATAACCAGAAAAAGGTGACCACCAACCCAAGTGTAGGAAAAAAAAATAACACCATAAACATAGGGTGGAAGTACCATGGTGTGGTCATGCTTTGGGGAAACAAAATTACCGGTGAGTAATTACCAGCTTTGCCCTTCGCCATGACAGCACCACCTGGGAGAATATAAGAGATACAACCTAGGGTGGGATGACAGACTGTAAGACTTTGCATCCAAAGGTAAGATTAGAGGAACTACCCACATTCACCCTGTAGTGACGAAAGAAAGTATGTGGAGAAGACCACGTGGCAGCTCTACAGAAGCACCCGGCCTCTCAGCCCAAGATTAGGCCACTGACCTAGTAGAGTGGGCTTTAAGCCCAACCGGAGGATCTAAACCTAAAGCTGAATAGACTAGAGAAATGGATTGTCTGATCCATCTAGCTAAGGTATTTCCACTAGCTTTGCTACCTTTATTTTTTCCTGCAAACTGAACAAACAAAGCTGATAATTTCCTGAAATCTTTAGTTCTGTCTAGATATTGGAGGACACATAGTCTAACATCTAGGGAATGGAAAGCTCTCTCTTTGTAATTGATGGCTTATCACAGAAAGAGGGCAGAACTATATTTTGAGAAACATGAAAAGTAGAGACTACTTTAGGGAGATAAGCAGGATCTGGGTAAAACCCTATACTATCCTCTAAGATTTTAGTGTAAGGTTCAATGCTGGAAAGAGCAGACAGATCCCCCCCTTACTCTCCTGGCCAAAGTTACTGCAACCAATAAGGCAATTTTTAGAACAACATTTTTACAAAAAAATAGGGTAGAGTAAAAACCCTGACCTTCTTTTGGTGGAACTGGAACCAACACATTTTTTCTCCATAAGGGATGGTTAGCTCTTTTTCTAAAGCAAGAAAACCTAAAGGACTGGAATGGCTTACAGTGACCTTTAGTCAAGTTGGGGGGAGACTGAGAAATTCTAGTGAAAGACCATTTTTATAGAGATTAAGACCCAGGAGCTGTTTGAAATCTGCTCCCACTCTGAAAAGAACTTTCTCAGCCTGCCGCCGACTCGAACCACAACGTCACGGATTACCTGTTTTTTTTATTTATTTTTTTAGCTGTAGAGTATGGCTGATTAAACAGGTATCCTTTAGATTTCTTGGGAAATCACCATCTGGAGGATTCCCCAGATTTGTGGGTCTGACCTCTAGTTTTCCTATTGGAAAAATAGGATCCATTAGGTCTGAAGGGAGGAGGAGTCAAGAAATTTTTCTTCCTGTCACTGGCTTTTTCTGATAGAGGGGGACAAAAAAAAGATTACCTTCACAAGGCAGGGCACATAGCTTATTCTTGGCGCTAACCTCCCCTCACCAATTTTTTAACCAGAGTGTCCTACGACCAGAGTTGGACATTGCCGCAGATCTGGCAGACCGCCTTAAAGCATCAGAAGAGGCATCTGACAAAAATGCTGCATATCTTTTTAATTGATTGGACAGAAGAGAATAATTGCTCATGAGGGACATTATTTTGAATGTCCATGGACAACTGGCCAATCCAGATTAGCATAGATCTAGCTACCCAGGAGGCTGCAACATTAGGTTTAAAGGAAGCCGTAGCAGCTTCCCATGCACGCTTCAAAAAAGAATCAGATTTTTTGTCCATAGGATCTTTCAGAAGCCCAAGATCTTCTATTGGAAGTGCTCCTTTTCTAGATAGTTTAGATATTAAAGGGGTAGTCCAGTGGTGAAAAACTTATCCCCTATCCTAAGGATAGGGGATAAGTTTGAGATCGCGGAGTGTCCGACCCCTGCGATCTCTCTGTACGGGGGCCAGGCTCTCCAGCCAGATAGCGGGTGTAGACCCCCGCACAAAGCGGCGGCCGACACGACCCCTCAATACATCTCTATGGCAGAGCCCCCTTCCCGCGGGCTGTCGGGGCTCCGTACAGAAGATCGCAGGGGGCCCCAGCAGTTGGACCCCCCGTGATCTGCAACTTATCCCCTATCCTTAGGATAGGGGATAAGTTGTTCACCACGGGTCACCACTGGACTACTCCTTTAAGGCATCAATTTTCAGAACCTTCTCCCAGGAAACTAGATCTGTGTCATCAAACGGGTATTTTCTTTTGAATGCTTTTGGTAAAAAAAATGTAATAAATAAATAAATTAATAGATTTTCTATCTGGATTACCGCATTCTTTTTTAACCAGAGAAGTGATGCTATGTACTGGAAACACCCTCAAACATGTTATCCTGTACAGAATTGACCTGTTTAGGGTCCTCAATATTCATAGTATGTCTTATGCTTTTGATAAGGCTATCAGTGTCCTCTGTTAGAAAAAAAAAAGCCTCCCAGATGTAAAATCTTCCGCAGATGAGGACTCGTCATCTGAGTCCGCAGAGCCCAGAATAATTCCCTCTTCTGAGCCTGCACCAGGCGAAGCATCACCCACAGGAGCAGTCACAGAAACAGGTGCAGAGGTATTCATAGATTTAAAAGAATTCTTAATCTCAATTCTTATCCTCTCCTGCATTGAAGATAGCAGAGATGGCACCTCTGTAGAAAAAACTTTAACTACATAGGAAGAACAAGTCTGTTTGTCATATCCCTGTGGCAGCTTAGTCCTACACACATTACATTCTGCAAGCTTGGATTTTTTTGTAGATTTTTTTGTAGTAACATAACCTTACAAAAACAGAAATAAACCAGACTAAGCATATGAACCCCAAAAGGAAGGGATAGGTACACTCACTCAGGTGGTTTTACAGGTACTGAGGACGGGGTCTTTGCTGTAAGTTCAGCCGATTCCCGTTGGGATTCCTCTATGTTAGAGCTCATGATGAGATGAGTTTTCCACTTGTCGAAACTTCTTAGCTAGCTGGAACCACAAAGAGACTGCACAGAGGCCTCCTAAATACCATTCAGGAGGCACTTCTGTACCGCTGCGCTGGTGTCTGATGTCAGACCTGGGTCCGATCACCTGACATCTCCGACATCAGATCCTCCCAGCAGCGTCACGGCCCTGCGTCCCTCCATCAGACAGGATGTAGTAAGGTGCGCGCGCGGAGGAACAGAAACTACCAGCTGTTTCTCCGCTCTCTGTTCCGGCATGACGCACGTGCACCGGCAACCAGTACTCCCCACCTGAAGGCCGCACCTGGAACAGGTAAGTGGCCGCAGGCTCCGCAACCTCACCACACCGGGGAGGTACAGGGGAAAGGAGAAACCCCGAAACTACGGGGAGTTACACTCACACCCCCAGCTTCTTCTACTACCTGAGACAGGGACTCCCGCTCAGTCAGGCTTCCATAGGGACAGGAAACACACTGAGGCTGGAGAGAAGGGCTCTTCTTTTTATTCTCAGGTTTCATGTCCCTAGGGGCAGAGCCCTCTCTCAGGTGGTGCTGTAATGGCGAAGGGGAAAAGGGAGCGGAATGCCCTGAAGACTGGAGCGACCGCAAGGGAACTGGAGGTACCTGGATCACCTGGAAGACGTACATGTAAGAATAATTGGCCAAAAGGAGCATCCCAGAACACTGGAGCAGCCAACATGGGATATGGAGGTTCCCGAGTCGTCTGGAAGATGTACACATGTAGAATAAGTAAACCCAATGTCTGCGAAACGCTCCGGGACAAGCGTCTAAGTCTAGACAAGAAGTGCGGTATGGAAAGACTGCCCCACAATGGAATCGTGGAGATGTTGGGGCAGGAGAGCTGTGCCTGAGACCATAACAATCACTAAGGCCCAAAGAACCAGAAGGGCCAACCTAGAAAACAACCTAGAGAAGAAGGCATGCCACAGCATACTAGGATAGTGTCCAAGACAGAGAGACTAACCAGACATGGACCCCGGCGGTCTGAGTGCACCGAAGCAACATCCCATCAGGATGGGGATGGGGGGGAGAAACAAAAGGGAAGGTTACACCCATCGTCCGCTCTGCCCCCCCCTTGCACATGGATACCTGGATGATCTGAATAAAGAATCCTGATGCTACAGACTGGTCAGTTCTCCGTGCTTTGTTTCTCTATGCTTGTGATATTATATTTTGATAGTTTGGACATTTAAGAACAAAGCAATACCAAATATGTTATTTATTTATTTATTTAATTTTTTTTACACTTTCTGGGGGGAAAATGGGGAAAAGGGATGATTTACATTTTTATTGGGGAAGGGGATTTTTCAAATTTTTTCACTTTTTCGTGACTATTAGGGGACTATGAATAGCAATCATTTGATTGCTAATACTGTTAAGTGCTATGCATAGAGCATAGCACTGATCAGTTATCGGTGATCTTCTGCTCTGTTCGATCTCAGACCAGAGCAGAAGACCCGTGGAGACAGACTGAGGCAGGTATTATGGATGATCGGATCCCCAATGCAGCGCTGCGATCCGATCATCCATTTTACTCACCGCACTTTCACAGATGCCGTGATCTGTATTGATCACGGCATCTGAGGGGTTAATGGCGGACATCAGCGCGATTGTGGATGTCCGCCATTGCCAGCGGGTCCCGACACGAGCACCACTCTGGTGCTCACGGTCATGTACGGGACATAAATGTATGTCCTGGTGCATTAACTTCCATACATACAAGGCATACATTTACGTCCTGTGTCGTTAAGAGGTTAAACTATTTTGATCCACAAATATCTTGCTGTAGATTTTATGGTAAAATAAATGATGCCATTGCAAAGTACAGTTAGTCCTGCATAAAACAAGCCCCCCATATGAGTCTACAGTTTAAAAAATAAAAAAAGTTATGGATTTTTACAGGTGAGGGGAAAAAAGTAAAAAAACGCAAAAAAAAAAAATTGGCTGTCTTTGACCCCTTAAGGACTGAGGGTTTTTCGGTTTTTTGCACTTTCATTTTTTCCTCCTCACCTTTTAAAAATCATTACCCTTTCAATTTTGCATCTAAAAATCCTTATGATGGCTTACTTTTTGCACCACCAATTCTACTTTGCAGTGACATCAGTCATTTTTACCCAAAAATCTACAGCAAAACGAAAGAAAAAAAAATCATTGTGCTACGAAATTGAAGAAAAAACAACATTTTGTAACTTTTGGGGGCTTCCGTTTCTATGCAGTACATTTTTCAGTAAAAATTACACCTGATCTTTATTCTGTAGGTCCATACGATTAGAGGAAATCTGTCATCAGAATCATCCGCACTAAACCTGTTACACAGGCTTGTAGTGCGGGTGATCCTGATTAAAACGCTCCTTACCTCCAGATATCGCCAGATATCTTCATTTTTAGTTATATGGTATTCCCAGGCTTGGGACTCAGTGGGAGGTCCACAGCATCAGCACGGACTCGCTTACGTCATTTTCGCCAGGCAGAGCAGCTGCCCGGCTCATGAATATTCATGGCTGCCTCATCGCAGTCTTCCTGCTGGTGTAGGTCACGTGGGTAGCGCCGCACGCCCGGAAGCAGCATTCTCCTGCATATCTATCTATGCAGGAGAACGCCGCTTCCGGGTGTACGGCACGTGGCGCATGCGCGGCGCTACCCACATGACCTACACCAGGAGGAAGACTGCGATGAGGCAGCCATGAATATTCATGAGCCGGGCAGCTGCTCCGCCCGGCGAAAATGACGTAAGCGAGTCCGTGCTGATGCTGTGGACCTCCCACTGAGTCCCAAGCCTGGGAATACCATATAACTAAAAATGAAGTTATCTGGCGAACCGCTGCACAGTTTTTAATGAGGTAAGAAGTGTTTTAATCAGGATCACCCGCACTACAAGCCTGTGTAACAGGTTTAGTGTGGATGATTCTGATGACAGATTTCCTTTAAAATGATACCCTACTTATATAGAGTTAATTTTGGCTTACTTCTGGAAAAAATCATAACTACATGCACGGAAATTTATATTTTTAAAATGGTCATCTTCTGATCCCTGTAACTTTTTTATTTTTCTGCGTATGGGACGGTATGAGGGCTAATTTTTTGCGCCGTGATCTGAAGTTTTTAGCAGTACCATTATTGTATTGATCAGACTTTTTGATCGCTTTTTATTCATTTTTTCATGATATAAAAAGCAACCAAAAATATGTTATTTTGGACTTTGGAATTTTTTTTGCGCGTACGCCATTGACCATGCGGTTTAATTAATGATATATTTTTATAGTTCGGACATTTACGCACGCGGCGATACCACATATGTTTATTTTTATTTACATGATTGTTTGGGTTTTTTTTTATGGGAAAAGGGGGGTGATTTGAACTTTTATTAAGGAAAGGGTTAAATCACATTTATTAACTTTTTTTTTGCAGTGTTATAGCTCCCATAAGGACCTATAGCCCTGCACACACTGACTGCCAGCACTGTTCACTGCAAAGCCATAGCTTTGCAGTGATCAGCGTTATTGGCGGTCGATTGCTCAAGCCTGCATCTCAGGCTTGGAGCAATCAATCGCCGAAGGGACACGCCGGAGGAAGGTAAGAGGACCTCCGCTCATGTCCCAGCTGATCGGGACACTGCATTTTCACTGCGGTGGTCCCGATCAGCCCCACTGAGCAGCCGGGCAGCTTTCACTTTCGTTTTAGACGCGGCGTTCAAAGTTAAAGGGTTAATAGCGCGCGGCACCGCGATGGCTGCCGTGCGCTATTAGCCCCGGGTCCCGGCTTCAGATACATGCTGGGACCGACCCGATATGACGCAGGGTCACCGCGTAAATATACGTCTTTGCTCGTTAAGGGGTTAAAAGGGTTTAAAATATTAAAAAGCCCTAAATGAATTTAACGAACCTATTACTAACCTTTCCCGCTGTCCCAACACTGATCCCATTCTACCTCCATTTGGCTCTCTGTTCTTGGAGTTCGGAGACGATGTCACATGCAAATTAACGGCCTAAGCAGTCATGCTCAATACAGAGTGTAAGCTGCCAATCAGCTGTCACATGACCTCTGCTCCTAAATCATGAGCGGAGCCAAATAGAGGTAGAACATGGGATCAGTGCCGGAACAGAGAGAAAGCGGTATGTAACCGTTTGGCATGTAAATTCCTTTGAAATTTTTAGGTGGATAACCTCTTTAGGGCGCGTTCACACTACTCAATTCCCACGGAATTCCGCCCGGTGAACTTTTGCTTCAGTGTAAATGGGTTTCCGCGAGACCTGTTCATACTGAGCAATTTCAGCGGCGGTATTTACCGCCGCTGAAATTTTTCCGCACAGAGAATGAACACGTTCATTCTATGTGCGGAATTCCGGCGAGCACTGTATAGCTGTCAATGGTGACGGCGCAGTGCCGCGGGGTCCTGCCAGGCTGAATCTCTACTCACTGAATTCCACAAGAGGAGATTCAGCATGCGTTCCGCTGTGTGAACGCACCCTTAGGGTCTATTCACTCGTACAGTATGCTGAACATATTTGATGTGCAGGATTAGAAGCTGTGCTCAGTCATTTAGTTTACATTAAAATCTGCAGCATCAAATCCTGGGCATCAAATCCTGCGCAGGATACTGTACATGTGATTAGACCTTTACGTTCACACATACAGGATCTGCTGAATATTTTTGCTGCATTGCTTGTACAGCTGATTTTGCTATCCATTAACTTCAATGGGTAGAAAAATCAGCTGCACATAATATGCAGCAGATCCTGTACATGAGAACATAGCCTAAGGGTGCATTCACACGGGCGAATTTGTCAGCGGATCCGTAGCTGCGGATCCGCTGACAAAGGCCCCTAAAGTGCTGCCCTCTTTGTGCCTGCTAATAGTGGCAATCCGCCACTCCCAGCAGATACACTGCGATGTGCAAGTTACCCTCGCACACATCGCGGCCGATCTCTGTGTAGCTCAGGGAGCCGGGGGAGCGGTCGCGATGTGCGGATACACTGCGACTCGCACTTCACAGTGTGTCTGCTGGTAGCGGCGGATTGCCGCTATTAGCAGGCACAAAGAGGGCAGCAATTTAGGGGCCTTTGTCAGCGAATTCGCAGCTACGGATCCGCTGACAATTACGCCTGTGTGAATGCACCCTAAGGGTGCCTTCACACCCTTACTGCGTATTTTCTGCTGCTCCTTGACTTTAAAGTGTAGCAAAATCTGCAGAAGCAGAAAATATGCACATGTGAGAATATATTCACACGCACAGGATCTGCTGCATATTATGTGCAGATGATTTTTCTACCTATTGAAGTTAATGGACAGCAAAATCAGCTTCAATGGGTAGGAAAAGTAGCTGCACAAACTATGCAGCAGATCTTGGGTACGTTCACACGTGCATATTTTTGCTGTAGATCTGCTGCTGCTGCACATTTTGCTGCCCATTTAGTTTGAGGGGCAGCAAAATCTACTGAACCAACACTGCAGCAGAAAATACGCACATGTGAACGCACCATTAGAGGAAATCTGTCAGCTCCGTTGGATAACTTTTAGGGTATAAAAGCAAACTGTACATTTCCCAGAATTGATGGTGGTTGCCAAACATATAAAATTCCTTTTTAATATTTTAGCCAAGCGTCATAGAGGCAGAGGCTAGCTGCTCAGGTGTCACAGCCTGACATGCCTCTTCACTCGCCCCCCACCTCCAGCCCCTCCTTACATACAGAGTCCTGTTCATCGAAGAATCTGGGAAGAGAGGGTAAGCAATGTGCCAGGCTGTGATATGTGAGCAATTTGGCACTTCCTCCTTGACACAATTTTTTAAGTTTAGCTACTACCATCAATTCCAGGAAAGTTTTATACACTAAGGGGGACATTTACCAAAACCTGTCCAGAGAAAAAGTTGCCGAGCCACCCATAGGAACCAAACAGATCGCTACTTTCATTTTTCAGAGTCCTTTTAAAAAAATGAAAGAAGCAATCTGATTGTTGCTGAGTTGCCCATAGCAACCATTTCCTCAGGACAGATTTTGATAAATGGCCCCGTTTTCAAACTATGTCTCAGCCAATCGCTGATCCACAGCAATGTCCCACCTCAGGTGGTGATTGGTGATTGGCTGAGTGGCAGTGTGATGTATTGAGCCCCGGTCTTCTTCCTGATGCTGAGGCCCAATATGTCATACAGTCTATCGCTGGCTGTGGCCAGTGATTAGCTAAGCTGACGTGGCCAGTCAACCACAAGAAGCCGGGAGAGAATGGTTGTGGAGGACAGGTCACCGGAAGCACAGAGGGGAATGGCGGGAGGTAAGTCAGAATATATAATCAATTAGAATATAGACTGTAAATCATGACTCTTACCGCTAATGGCTGCTCTGGGACTGTTTGCCTTTCTTCTTCTTCTACACTCTTCCGACAACTCTGGCAAATCCACAGTGGCATTTCACCCAGAAGGTTCTGTGCTAAAGAGGGCATGAATGAGGCAGGAATTTCATCCACGGGTGACAGTAACCCATTGTGCGGAGTCGAACCCACCCAATCTTTCTTCTCTCGATGACACAACAGGCAGCATGTCTGTACAAACTCACTCGAGGATGGCAATACCTATAAAGCAAAGCACATCAATCACTATACAGAACAAGAAAAGGAGAAGAGACTCTGTGGTTTACTATGTAGCAACCAAGAACAAGCTAAAGACTTGAAAGTGTAAGATAAGGTATAAATCTGTAATACATACTTATGGTCAGAATAAACAGGTAATAGATATACCAGGTGTGTACAGTGCCCTAAAAGAAGCGTGCGGTCTGTGGACATCTGCTGATGAATATTGCATGTATGAACATTATCTTATACACACAGTAAGCAGCGGTCTGAAATATCTACTCTATTACCTAATGTGGACAGAGACTTAAAAGCATCTATGCAATTTGGGGTGGAATGATCCCCATTTGATAGTGTTTTGTATACAATATTTTTATGGGAACATAATAAAAGTGAAGTTTTAAATTTCTCCCCACCCACCAGTGCTTTATACCAGGTGTGTACTTAGGCTGTGCAGAACGGATCTGTGGTTACAAAGTGTGCACCATAGAAAGTGGCGCCAGTATTCTGACAGATATCCAGAATAATGATGGCTAAAATCCAGGTCAAAAGGTATTCTGATGTACACCATGGCATGACCAGGGAATCTTATAGACCAAATGTAGTCGTCTAGTGACCTTCTCTTTGCAAAGGGGGAAAGTTGACCAGTTGCCCAATGCAACCAATCAGATTATTTCTTTCATTTTTTAAAAAGCATCTAAAAAATAAAAGAGGCAATATGGACAACTGGTCAACTTTTCCACTGGTTTTGATAAATCTCCCCCAATGTGTCAAAAATATCTGACCAAAGGCACAAGGAGCCTCTGAATAGGTGGGTTTGTCTGGTTTTGCGATATCCATTGTCAAGAGAAGCGTATGTTAAGAATATGCATTCTCTTTAGAATGGTCATATTCCGGCCCGGTTAGAGCTGCTCGTGAAGACATGTAATAGCATGAGTAGGTGGGTGTACTCCATAGGGTACATGTAACAGGAATATAATCTGCTATCTGCCATCTCGCCTAGCATCAAAAAAAAAGCTGCATGCAGAGTTCTGGAGACAACGAATCCACGCTGGATGGCAAATATACAGAATAGTCCATGGGTCCGGCACCATGTCCCATTTCAGCCGATAGGACAACGGATGGAATGTCAGATACCAAGAATCTAGCTTCAGGCATCCGGTGTCCACCATTCCCATCAGGAATGTTGTCAGATGACCAGACAGATGTGAACCCAACCTAATGGTATTAGAATTACAATGTATCAGTATACAGGTGTATTACTTGCGTCATTTAATAATATTAGTACTGGGAAATATAATACAGACTACATGTTATTAGGACAGGTGTGTGTTATGCAGATGACGTAATAATATTAGTACAGACAAATAGTACAAAGGACATGTAATAATATTAGTACAGACAAATAATACAGAGGACATGTAATAATATTAGTACTGGGATATATAATACAGAGCACATGTTATTAGCACAGGTGTATGTTATGCAGAGGACATGTAATAATATTAGTACTGGGATATATAATACAGAGCACATGTTATTAGCACAGGTGTATGTTATGCAGATGACATGTAATAGTATTAGTACAGACATAATACAGATGACATGTAATAATATTAGTACTGGGATATATAATACAGAGAACATGTAATAATATTAGTACAGACATAATACAGAGGACATGTAATATTAGTACTGGAATATATAATATAGAGGACATGTAATATTAGTACAGACATAATACAGAGGACATGTAATAATATTAGTACTGGGATATATAATACAGAGGACATGTAATAATATTAGTACTGGGATATATAATACAGAGCACATGTTATTAGCACAGGTGTATGTTATGCAGATGACATGTAATAGTATTAGTACAGACATAATACAGATGACATGTAATAATATTAGTACTGGGATATATAATACAGAGAACATGTAATAATATTAGTACAGACATAATACAGAGGACATGTAATATTAGTACTGGAATATATAATATAGAGGACATGTAATATTAGTACAGACATAATACAGAGGACATGTAATAATATTAGTACTGGGATATATAATACAGAGGACATGTAATAATATTAGTACTGGGATATATAATACAGAGGACATGTAATAATATTAGTACTGGGATATATAATACAGAGGACATGTAATAATATTAGTACTGGGATATATAATACAGAGCACATGTTATTAGCACAGGTGTATGTTATGCAGATGATATGTAATAGTATTAGTACAGACATAATACAGAGGACATGTAATAATATTAGTACAGAGGACATGTAATATTAGTACAGACATAATACAGAGGACATGTAATATTAGTACAGACATAATATGAGGACATGTAATAATATTAGTACAGACAAATAATACAGAGGACATGTAATAATATTAGTACTGGGATATATAATAGAGGACATGTAATAATATTAGTAAGGTGTGCGTTATGCAGAAGACTTGTATTACTACAGATAAATATAATACAGAGGACATGTAATAATATTAGTAAGGTGTGCGTTATGCAGAAGACTTGTATTAGTACAGATAAATATAATACAGAGGACATGTAATAATATTAGTAAGGTGTGCGTTATGCAGAAGACTTGTATTAGTACAGATAAATATAATACTAATATTATTACATGTCCTCTGTATTATATTTATCTGTACTAATACAAGTCTTCTGCATAACGCACACCTTACTAATATTATTACATGTCCTCTGTAAGGTGTGCGTTATGCAGAAGACTTGTATTAGTACAGGCAAATATAATACAGAGGACATGTAATAATATTAGTACTGGGATATATAATAGAGGACATGTAATAATATTAGTAAGGTGTGCGTTATGCAGAAGACTTACTACAGATAAATATAATACAGAGGACATGTAATAATATTAGTAAGGTGTGCGTTATGCAGAAGACTTGTATTAGTACAGGCAAATATAATACAGAGGACATGTAATAATATTAGTAAGGTGTGCGTTATGCAGAAGACTTGTATTAGTACAGGCAAATATAATACAGAGGACATGTAATAATATTAGTAAGGTGTGCGTTATGCAGAAGACTTGTATTAGTACAGGCAAATATAATACAGAGGACATGTAATAATATTAGTAAGGTGTGCGTTATGCAGAAGACTTGTATTAGTACAGGCAAATATAATACAGAGGACATGTAATAATATTAGTAAGGTGTGCGTTATGCAGAAGACTTGTATTAGTACAGATAAATATAATACAGAGGACATGTAATAATATTAGTAAGGTGTGCGTTATGCAGAAGACTTGTATTAGTACAGGCAAATATAATACAGAGGACATGTAATAATATTAGTACTGGGATATATAATAGAGGACATGTAATAATATTAGTAAGGTGTGCGTTATGCAGAAGACTTTTATTACTACAGATAAATATAATACAGAGGACATGTAATAATATTAGTAAGGTGTGCGTTATGCAGAAGACTTGTATTAGTACAGGCAAATATAATACAGAGGACATGTAATAATATTAGTAAGGTGTGCGTTATGCAGAAGACTTGTATTAGTACAGATAAATATAATACAGAGGACATGTAATAGTATTAATACAGGGATATATTATACAAAGGAAAAAGGATAGTATTCGTGCAGGTATATGTAGCTATATAAAATAGTTGTGTAGGATGTGCTGACCAATTTTTTATATATACTTTAGAGGACAGGTAAGAAAATTAGTATGGGAATATATAATGGAGAGGACATGTAATAGTACTTAATACAGAGGGCATGTATACAGTATAGGAGTGTGTGTTATAAAGAGGACATGTATATGGCATTAGGGTTTCCATCGGAAACTCACAGGTAACCCGCCAGTGAGAACGTACCCTTAGGTAGGTATACAGAAGCTGTGTATACAGTAGGGATGTGATATACAGAGGCAAGTATACAATGTTAAGCAGGTACATAATATACAGTATTAGTACAGGGGTGTGTGTTATGCAGAGTGTTATGCAGTATTACTACAGGGGTGCATTACACAAAGGACATGAATACAGAGGCAAGTATACAGCATTAGTACAGAGGTGTGCTATACAGAGGACATGTATACAGTATAGTACAGGGGTGTGTGCTATACAGAGGACATGCATGCAGTAGGGGAATGTTATACAGAGGCAGGTATACAGTATAGTACAGGGGTGTGGTATACAGAGGACATGCATGCAGTAGGGGTGTGTTATACAGAGGACAGACATGCAGCAGTATCAGTACAGGGGTGTGTGTTATACAGAGGACAGGTATACAGTATAGTACAGGGGTGTGTGTGTTATACAGAGGACAGGTATACAGTATAGTACAGGGCTGTGTGTGTGTTATACAGAGGACAGGTATACAGTATAGTACAGGGGTGTGTGTTATATAGAGGACAGGTATACAGTATAGTACAGGGGTGTGTTATACAGAGGACAGGTATACAGTATAGTACAGGGGTGTGTGTTATATAGAGGACAGGTATACAGTATAGTACAGGGGTGTGTTATACAGAGGACAGGTATACAGTATAGTACAGGGGTGTGTTATACAGAGGACAGGTATACAGTATAGTACAGGGGTGTGTTATACAGAGGACAGGTATACAGTATAGTACAGGGGTATGTGTTATACAGAGGACATGCATGCAGTAAGGGTGTGTTATACAGAGGACAGACATGCAGCAGTATCAGTACAGGGGTGTGTGTTATACAGAGGACAGGTATACAGTATCAGTACAGGGGTGTGTGTTATACAGAGGACAGGTATACAGTATCAGTACAGGGGTGTGTGTTATACAGAGGACAGGTATACAGTATCAGTACAGGGGTGTGTGTTATACAGAGGACAGGTATACAGTATCAGTACAGGGGTGTGTTATACAGAGGACAGGTATACAGTATCAGTACAGGGGTGTGTGTTATACAGAGGACAGGTATACAGTATAGTACAGGGGTGTGTGTTATACAGAGGACAGGTATACAGTATCAGTACAGGGGTGTGTTATACAGAGGACAGGTATACAGTATCAGTACAGGGGTGTGTTATACAGAGGACAGGTATACAGTATAGTACAGGGGTGTGTTATACAGAGGCAGACATGCAGCAGTATCAGTACAGGGGTGTGTGTTATACAGAGGACATGCATACAGTAGGGGTGTGTTATACAGAGGACAGGTATACAGTATAGTACATGGGTGTGTGTTATACAGAGGCAGGTATACAGTATAGTACAAGGGTGTGTGTTATACAGAGGACAGGTATACAGTATCAGTACAGGGGTGTGTGTTATACAGAGGACAGGTATACAGTATAGTACAGGGGTGTGTGTTATACAGAGGACAGGTATACAGTATAGTACAGGGGTGTGTTATACAGAGGACAGGTATACAGTATAGTACAGGGGTGTGTTATACAGAGGACAGGTATACAGTATAGTACAGGGGTGTGTGTGTTATACAGAGGACAGGTATACAGTATAGCACAGGGGTGTGTGTGTTATACAGAGGACAGGTATACAGTATAGTACAGGAGTGTGTTATACAGAGGACAGGTATACAGTATAGTACAAGGGTGTGTGTTATACAGAGGACAGGTATACAGTATAGTACAGAGGTGTGTGTTATACAGAGGACAGGTATACAGTATAGTACAGGGGTGTGTTATACAGAGGACATGCATGCAGTAGGGGTGTGTTATACAGAGGAGAGGTATACAGTATGGTACAGGGGTGTGTTATACAGAGGACATGCATGCAGTAGGGGTGTGTTATACAGAGGACAGACATGCAGCAGTATCAGTACAGGGGTGTGTGTTATACAGAGGACAGGTATACAGTATAGTACAGGGGTGTGTGTGTTATACAGAGGACAGGTATACAGTATAGTACAGGGCTGTGTGTGTGTTATACAGAGGACAGGTATACAGTATCAGTACAGGGGTGTGTGTTATACAGAGGACAGGTATACAGTATCAGTACAGGGGTGTGTGTTATACAGAGGACAGGTATACAGTATCAGTACAGGGGTGTGTGTTATACAGAGGACAGGTATACAGTATAGTACAGGGGTGTGTGTTATATAGAGGACAGGTATACAGTATAGTACAGGGGTGTGTGTTATACAGAGGACAGGTATACAGTATAGTACAGGAGTGTGTTATACAGAGGACAGGTATACAGTATAGTACAGGGGTGTGTTATACAGAGGACAGGTATACAGTATAGTACAGGGGTATGTGTTATACAGAGGACATGCATGCAGTAAGGGTGTGTTATACAGAGGACAGACATGCAGCAGTATCAGTACAGGGGTGTGTGTTATACAGAGGACAGGTATACAGTATCAGTACAGGGGTGTGTGTTATACAGAGGACAGGTATACAGTATAGTACAGGGGTGTGTGTTATATAGAGGACAGGTATACAGTATAGTACAGGGGTGTGTTATACAGAGGACAGGTATACAGTATAGTACAGGGGTGTGTTATACAGAGGACAGGTATACAGTATAGTACAGGGGTGTGTGTGTTATACAGAGGACAGGTATACAGTATCAGTACAGGGGTGTGTGTTATACAGAGGACAGGTATACAGTATAGTACAGGGGTGTGTGTTATACAGAGGACAGGTATACAGTATCAGTACAGGGGTGTGTTATACAGAGGACAGGTATACAGTATCAGTACAGGGGTGTGTTATACAGAGGACAGGTATACAGTATAGTACAGGGGTGTGTTATACAGAGGCAGACATGCAGCAGTATCAGTACAGGGGTGTGTGTTATACAGAGGACATGCATACAGTAGGGGTGTGTTATACAGAGGACAGGTATACAGTATAGTACATGGGTGTGTGTTATACAGAGGCAGGTATACAGTATAGTACAAGGGTGTGTGTTATACAGAGGACAGGTATACAGTATCAGTACAGGGGTGTGTGTTATACAGAGGACAGGTATACAGTATAGTACAGGGGTGTGTTATACAGAGGACAGGTATACAGTATAGTACAGGGGTATGTGTGTTATACAGAGGACAGGTATACAGTATAGCACAGGGGTGTGTGTGTTATACAGAGGACAGGTATACAGTATAGTACAGGAGTGTGTTATACAGAGGACAGGTATACAGTATAGTACAAGGGTGTGTGTTATACAGAGGACAGGTATACAGTATAGTACAGGGGTGTGTGTTATACAGAGGACATGCATGCAGTAGGGGTGTGTTATACAGAGGACAGGTATACAGTATAGTACAGGGGTGTGTTATACAGAGGACAGGTATACAGTATCAGTACAGGGGTGTGTTATACAGAGGACAGGTATACAGTATAGTACAGGGGTGTGTTATACAGAGGACAGGTATACAGTATAGTACAGGGGTGTGTGTGTGTTATACAGAGGACAGGTATACAGTATAGTACAGGGGTGTGTTATACAGAGTACAGGTATACAGTATAGTACAGGGGTGTGTGTGTTATACAGAGGACAGGTATACAGTATAGTACAGGAGTGTGTTATACAGAGGACAGGTATACAGTATAGTACAGGGGTGTGTGTTATACAGAGGACATGCATGCAGTAGGGGTGTGATACAGAGGCAGACATGCAGCAGTATCAGTACAGGGGGTGTGTGTTATACAGAGGCAGACATGCAGCAGTATCAGTACAGGGGTATGTGTTATACAGAGGCAGACATGCAGCAGTATCAGTACAGGGGTGTGTGTGTGTGTTATACAGAGGACAGGTATACAGTATCAGTACAGGGGTGTGTTATACAGAGGACAGGTATACAGTATAGTACAGGAGTGTGTTATACAGAGGACAGGTATACAGTATAGTACAGGGGTGTGTTATACAGAGGACAGGTATACAGTATAGTACAGGGGTGTGTGTTATACAGAGGACAGGTATACAGTATCAGTACAGGGGTGTGTGTTATACAGAGGACAGGTATACAGTATCAGTACAGGGGTGTGTTATACAGAGGACAGGTATACAGTATAGTACAGGAGTGTGTGTTATACAGAGGACAGGTATACAGTATAGTACAGGGGTGTGTTATACAGAGGACAGGTATACAGTATAGTACAGGGGTGTGTGTTATACAGAGGACAGGTATACAGTATCAGTACAGGGGTGTGGTATACAGAGGACATGCATGCAGTAGGGGTGTGTTATACAGAGGACAGACATGCAGCAGTATCAGTACAGGTGTGTGTGTGTTATACAGAGGACAGGTATACAGTATCAGTACAGGTGTGTGTGTGTTATACAGAGGACAGGTATACAGTATCAGTACAGGGGTGTGTGTTATACAGAGGACAGGTATACAGTATCAGTACAGGGGTGTGTGTTATACAGAGGACAGGTATACAGTATCAGTACAGGGGTGTGTGTTATACAGAGGACAGGTATACAGTATCAGTACAGGGGTGTGTGTTATACAGAGGACAGGTATACAGTATCAGTACAGGGGTGTGTGTTATACAGAGGACAGGTATACAGTATCAGTACAGGGGTGTGTGTTATACAGAGGACAGGTATACAGTATCAGTACAGGGGTGTGTGTTATACAGAGGACAGGTATACAGTATCAGTACAGGGGTGTGTGTTATACAGAGGACAGGTATACAGTATCAGTACAGGGGTGTGTGTTATACAGAGGACATGCATGCAGTATCAGTACAGGGGTGTGTGTTATACAGAGGACATGCATGCAGTAGGGGTGTGTTATACAGAGGCAGACATGCAGCAGTATCAGTACAGGGATGTGTGTTATACAGAGGACAGGTATACAGTATTGAGGCCCATTACCTGCCCCCCTTTGCCCATCTCGTCGGGGCTCTCCCTCGCATCTGTCTCCAGTCCATCAGAAGAGGGGGACCCCTTCCCCGGCCTCTGCTGCCCCGGCGCCCGCTCCCTTCTGAGGCTTCCTTGCTTGTTCCGCCTCCTGGTCATGGCTCGTCTCTTCCCGCGGCCTCCCGAACTTCCACAGCTCGTTCCGACGCCAAATTTAATTTCCAAAGGCAACAATCCAGACCTATACCCCTTGGACAGGACAACAGGCAATATGGCGGCTTGCTGGGAACCATTACCACGCCCCTTGCCAACAGGGTAAAGGTTATAGCGCAGCTGGCATCTACAGTGAACCTGATGTTACTGCCGCCATTTTTCTTCCTGGCAAACTCTCGTCGACGCACTGCGGAGACAGGTTAAAAGAAGCTGCGCCATCTTTAGAATGGGCAGACAGTCGCTTATGTGCGGGTAGATGGGTAAACGTGGGCGCTAGTAATAAAAGTATAGATGGGCGGGTTACAAGTAGTAGGTCCAGCCTGGTTCATACTGTGGCTGGTGGGCATACAGGTGAAGTGTCAGGTTTAGGCTGAAGTTGGTTTCTTATTCGGCCAGTTTCTTATTCACTGAAGTTGGTTTCTTATTCGCGCATTGTCTTATAGATGACTATGACTAATAAACCTTTTCTCCTCTTATTTCTCTGCAGTAAAGCTGTTTTTTATACATAAATGTTGAATATTATTTGGGAACAATCAAATTCAGAAGAAAAAAATCTACATTGTTAGTATTTTTCCTGAAAAAAACAATAGTGAAAAAAAATGCATGAAAAAATATGCATTTTGAATAAGTAACTGATGATTTCAAGGGGTTAAACGCCCTTGGGCCACTGAATTAAGGATGGAAATATAAAGAGTAAGGGCCCCTCCATAATACCCAACTGTATCCAGCCTGGCCCAAACAGTGGATTGGCATCTAAACAGGTGCCAACCTTGCCAACGATATACATTTTCTACATTTTGAATAAGTAACTGGTGATTTCAAGGGGTTAAATGCTGTTGGGCCACTGACCAAACGGTTTAAAAATATAGGGTAAGGGCCCCTCCATAATACCCAACTGTATCCATCCTGGCCCAAACAGTGGATTGGCATTAAAACAGGTGCCAACCTTGCCAACTAAATACATTTTCTGCATTTTGAATAAGTAACTGATGATTTTAAGGGGTTAAAAGCTGTTGGGCCACTGACCTAAGGGATAAAAAAATAAAGCGTAAGGGCCCCTCTATAATACCTAACCATATCCAGCCTGGCCCAAACTATGGATTGGCATTAAAACAGGTGCCAACCTTGCCAACTATATACATTTTCTACATTTTGAATAAGTAACTGGGGATTTCAAGGGGTTAAATGCTTTTGGGCCTCTGACTAAAGGGTTGAAAAATAAAGAGTTAGGGCCACTCCATAATACCCAACCATATCCAGCCTGGCCCAAACAGTGGATTGGCATTAAAGCAGGTGCCAACCTTGCCAACCATATACATTTTTTGAATTTTGAATAAGTAACTGATGATTTTAAGGGGTTAAACGCCATTGGGCCACTGAATTAAGGATGGAAATATAAAGAGTAATGGCCCCTCTATAATGCCCAACCATATCCAGCCTGGCCCAAACTGTGGATTGGCATGAAAACAGATGCCAACCTTGCCAACTATATACATTTTCTACATTTTGAATAAGTAACTGGTGATTTTAAGGGGTTAAATGCTGTTGGGCCACTGACCTGAGGGTTGAAAAATAAAGAGTAAGGGCCCCTCCATAACACCCAACTGTATCCAGCCTGGCCTAAACAGTGGATTGGCATTAAAACAGGTGCCAACCTTGCCAACTATATACATTTTTTGCATTTTGAATAAGTAACTGGTGATTTCAAGGGGTTAAACGCCATTGGGCCACTGAATTATGGATGGAAAAATAAAGAGTAAGGGCTTCTCCATAAAACCCAATTGTATCCAGCCTGACCCAAACTGTGGATTGGCATTAAAACAGGTGCCAACCTTGCCAACTATGTACATTTTCTACATTTTTAATAAGTAACTGGTGATTTCAAGGGGTTAAACGCTATTGGGCCACTGACCTGAGGATTGAAAAATAAAGGGTAAGGGCCCCTCCATAATACACAACTGTATCCAGCCTGGTCCAAACAGTGGGTTGGCACAAAAACGGGTGCCAACCTTGCCAACTATATGCAGTTTCAGTATTTGAATAAGTAATTGATGAATTTAAGGGGTTAAACGCTGTTGGGCCACTGACGTAAGGGTGGAAATAGAAAGAGTTAGGGCCCCTCCATAATACCCAACCTGGCCCAAACTGTGGATTGGCAAGAAAACAGGTGCCAACCTAGTCAACTATATAAATTTTCTACATTTAAGTAACTGGTGATTTAAAGGGGTTAAACACCATTGGGCCACTCAAGTGAGGAAATAAATAAGAAGAATAATGGCCCCTATGTTATATCCAAAAAGGTATTGGCCAAAAAACAAGTGCTATAATTTTTTTTTGTGGAAGGGCATCTTAAAATCTGCTTGCCCTGTATAGCCCCAACACCCTTCATGACCGCGGCTGTGGTATTGCCTGTGGCTGTAGTATTGCCCTCGGCTGTGGTATTGCCCTCGGCTGTGGTATTGCCTGTGGCTGTTGTATTGCCCGTGGCTGTGGTATTGACCGCGGCTGTGGTATTGCCAGCGGCTGTGGTATTGCCCGCGGCTGTGGTATTGCCCGTGGCTGTGGTATTGCCAGCGGCTGTGGTATTGCCCTTGGCTGTGGTATTGACCGCGGCTGTGGTATTGCCAGCGGCTGTGGTATTGCCTGCGGCTGTGGTATTGCCCGCGGCTGTGGTATTGCCCGTGGCTGTGGTATTGCCAGCGGCTGTGGTATTGCAGGCGGCTGTGGTATTGCCCACGGCTGTGGTATTGCCCGTGGTTGTGGTATTGCCCGAGGCTGTGATATTGCCCGCGGCTGTGGTATTGCCTGTGGCATTGTCTGCGGCTGTGGTATTGTTTGTGGCTGTGGTATTGCCCGTGGCTGTGGTATTGACCGCGGCTGTGGTATTGCCCGTGACTGTGGTATTGCCCGCGGCTGTGGTATTGCCCGTGGCTGTGGTATTGCCTGCGGCTGTTGTATTGCCCATGGCTGTGGTATTGCTTGTGGCTGTGGTATTGCCAGCGGCTGTGGTATTGTCTGTGGCTGTGGTATTGCCCGCGGCTGTGGTATTGTCCGTGGCTGTGGTATTGCCCGCGGCTGTGGTATTGCCCGTGGCTGTGGTATTGCCTGCAGCTGTGGTATTGCTCGTGGCTGTGGTATTGCCCGCGGCTGTGGTATTGCCCGTGGCTGTGGTATTTCCTGTGGCTGTGGTATTGCCCGTGACTGTGGTATTGCCGTGGCTGTGGTATTGCCTGTGGCTGTGGTATTAACCTTGGCTGTGGTATTGCCCGTGGCTGTGGTATTGCCTACGGCTGTGGTATTACCCTCGGCTGTGGTATTGCCCACGGCTGTGGTATTGCCCGCGGCTGTGGTATTGCCCGTGGCTGTGGTATTGCCAGCGGCTGTGGTATTGCAGGTGGCTGTGGTATTGCCCACGGCTGTGGTATTGCCCGTGGTTGTGGTATTGCCCAAGGCTGTGATATTGCTCGCGGCTGTGGTATTGCCTGTGGCATTGTCTGCGGCTGTGGTATTGTTTGTGGCTGTGGTATTGCCCGTGGCTGTGGTATTGCCCACGGCTGTGGTATTGCCCGTGGCTGTGGTATTTCCCGCGGCTGTGGTATTGCCCGTGGCTGTGGTATTGCCCGCGGCTGTGGTATTGCCCTCGGCTGTGGTATTGCCAGCGGCTGTGGTATTGTCTGTGGCTGTGGTATTGCCCGCGGCTGTGGTATTGTCCGTGGCTGTGGTATTGCCCGCGGCTGTGGTATTGCCCATGGCTGTGGTATTGCCTGCAGCTGTGGTATTGCTCGTGGCTGTGGTATTGCCCGCGGCTGTGGTATTGCCCGTGGCTGTGGTATTGCCCGCGGCTGTGGTATTGCCCTCGGCTGTGGTATTGCCAGCGGCTGTGGTATTGTCTGTGGCTGTGGTATTGCCCGCGGCTGTGGTATTGTCCGTGGCTGTGGTATTGCCCGCGGCTGTGATATTGCCCATGGCTGTGGTATTGCCTGCAGCTGTGGTATTGCTCGTGGCTGTGGTATTGCCCGCGGCTGTGGTATTGCCCGTGGCTGTGGTATTTCCTGTGGCTGTGGTATTGCCTGTGACTGTGGTATTGCCGTGGCTGTGGTATTGCCTGTGGCTGTGGTATTAACCTCGGCTGTGGTATTGCGTGGTATTGCCCGTGGCTGTGGTATTGCCTGCGGCTGTGGTATTACCCTCGGCTGTGGTATTGCCCGCAGCTGTGGTATTGCCCGCGGCTGTGGTATTGCCCTCGGCTGTGGTATTGCCTTCGGCTGTGGTATTGCCCTCGGCTGTGGTATTGTCTGTGGATGTGGTATTGTCTGTGGCTGTGGTATTGCCCGCGGCTGTGGTATTGTCTGTGGCTGTGGTATTGCCCGCGGCTGTGGTATTGCCCTCGGCTGTGGTATTGCCCTCGGCTGTGGTATTGCCCCTGAAGCCATTTTGTATCATTACAAAATATCGCTTGTTGTCACCCTCAAAAGTGACCTTGGTTTCTCCTTTGGAAAGGAATATAATCTCCATGTCAGGATCTCCATGAGGGACATTTATCAAGGGATTCTGAAGGTTTGTCTATTTTGCCTGCCAAAAGTCGCACGTGTGCCTAAGCAATTTTTTGTGTGACCTTCGTGGGTAAGCATAAAGCACCAATCAGCCTTACCTAAGCAATTTTCCGTTTTCACTTTGCTGTGGTCGGGAACTTATCAAGTGCGAAAGTCGCACTTAAGCAAAAAAAAAAAAAGTTGCAGAACCCCTTTAAAAAGTGGCAAGTGTAAGCGAGGTCAGACCTAGCTTAAAAAAACTTGCTTTTTACAGGATTGTTAAGTCACACAAAAAGGCACAGGTTGTTGTGCTCCTTGGGTAGACGATGTGCGAGTGGGTGACAAGCCTGTCACCCTCCCGCACATCTCCCAGCATGCCCTTACTGTAAGGAGTAGTAGTTGTGCTGCACAGGCAGGAGATGTGCAGACACATCACCTATTTTCTGTGGGTTTTTCTTCTCATTTCAGATCTGTGTATTCTGTGGACAAGTTCAGATTTGGTGGACTACATTGATGACCAGCTTTTTATTTAATTTTTTTGAATGTTAATAAAATTGTTAATGAGGGCTTGTAAGGGAGTGGCATTTGGGAAAAAAATTTTTTAAATATGTTGTGTTGTTGTTTTTTTTTTTTTTTATTCCTTTGCAGGCTTAGTAGTGGAATCTGTCTTATAGACGGAATGCATTACTAAGCCGGAGCTTAGAGTTAGCCCCAAAAACTAACCCCCAATTATTACCCCGGTACCCACCACCACAGGGGTTCCGGGAAGAGCCAGTACCAACAGGCCTGGAGCGTCAAAAATGGGGCTCCTGTGCCAAGGCAGTAACAGGCTGGCATTATTTAGTCTGGGGAGGGCCAGTAACAATGGTCCTCGCCCACCCTGGTAATGTCAGGCTGTTGCTGCTTGGTTGGCATCTGGCTGATGGTGAAAATAGGGGCAACCTATTTTATTTATTTATTTTTATTAAAAAGAAACACATAGGTTTCCCTGTATTTTCAGTATCAGCCAGATACCAACCCTCAGCTCAGTGACCCAAATACGTTTAACCCCTTTAATTCCTCAGTTACCCAGTTGGGTATTATGGAAGGGTCCTTGCTCTTTCAATTTCCACCCTTAGCTCAGTGGCCCAACAGCATTTAACCCATTAAATTCCTCAGTTACTTATTCAAATACTGAAAATGTAAATAGTTGGCAAAGTTAGCAACTGTTTTCTTGCTAATCCACAGTTTGGGCCAGGCTGGATACAGTTAGGTATTTTGGAGGGACCCTTACTCTTTATTTTTCAACCCTCAGGTCAGTGGCCCAACAGTATTTAACCCCTTGAAATCACCAGTTAATTATTCAAAATGTAGAAAATGTATAAAGTTGGCAAGGTTTCATCTGTTTTAATGCCAATCCACTGTTTGGTCCAGGCTGGATACAGTTGGATATTAGGGAGGGGCCCTTACCCTTTATTTTTTCAACCCTCAGGTCAGTGGCCCAATGGCATTTAACCCCTTGAAATCATCAGTTACTTATTCAAAATGCAAAAAAATGTTTTAATGCCAATCCGCTGTTTGGGCCAGGCTGTATACAGTTGGGTATTATGGAGGGGCCCTTACTCTTTATATTTCCATCCTTAATTCAGTGGGCCAACATCATTTAACCCCTTGAAATCACCAGTTACTTGTTTTCATGCCAATTAACAGTTTGGGCCAGGCTGGATGAAGTTGGGTATTATGGAGGGGCCCTTACCCTTTATTTTTCAACCCTCAGGCTCGGGCTGGCTCCTCAAAGACACTACGAACTTCAGCGAAGAAGGACTGGATAGTAGCAGTGGCAGGATCGTTGCGGTCCAAGAGCAGTGTGGCCCATGACAAGGCCTTTCCAGACAGGAGACTGACCACGAAAGCCACCTTAGACCGTTCAGTGGGGAATTGCTCCGACATCATCTCCAAGTGTAGGGAACACTGGGACAGGAATCCACGGCACTGTTTAGAGTCCCCATCAAACTTGTCCGGTAGAGACAGGCGGAGGCTGGGAGCGGCCACTCGCTGCGGAGGAGATGCAGGAGCTGGCGGAGGAGATGATTGCTGAAGCTGTGGCAAAAGTTGTTGCAGCATGACGGTCAGTTGAGTCAGCTGCTGTCCTTGCTGCGCGATCTGTTGGGATTGCTGGGCGACCACCATGGTTAGGTCAGCGACACTAGGCAGCGGGACCTCAGCGGGATCCATGGCCGTATCTACTGTCAGGATCCGGATAGGTATGCAGCGTGGACACTGGTGGTGGATCCTCTGTGTCAGTGGGGTGATGACGTGGGCCGTACCAGGGGAACGGAGTCTAAGGGGTTACTGGTTTTCACCAGAGCCCGCCGCAAAGCGGGATGGACTTGCAGCGGCAGGTAACCCCCAGGTCCTTCCACCCGATAGCGACTCAACCCCAGCTGACAGCTGAGACAGGCGCGGTACAAGGGACAAGGTAAGAGCAAGGTCGGACGTAGCAGAAGGTCAGGGCAGGCAGCAAGAGTCATAGTCAGGGGCAACAGCAGAAGGTCTGGATACACAGGCTTGGGAACACACTAAACGCTTTCACAGGGCACATGGCAACAAGATCTGGCAAGGACAGGAAGGGGAAGTGGGTTTAAATAGGCAAGGTACAGGTACAGGTACTGATTGGGCCAGGCACCAATCAATGGCGCACTGGCCCTTTAAATTTCAGAGAACTGGCGTGCGCGCGCCCTAGAGAGCGGGGCCGCGTGTGCCGGGACTGAGCAGACAGAGGACGGGGCAGGTGAGGAGATTGGGATGCGACCCGCGGGCGGGCGCGTCCCGCTACGCGGATCGCATCCCCGCCGGTGACACTAGTGCAGCGCTCCCGGTCAGCAGGTCTGACCAAGACGCTGCACAGAGACGAACGCCGCGAGCGCTCCGGGGAGGAGCAGGGACCCGGAGTGCTCAGCGTAACAACCAGTTACTTATTCAAAATGCAAAAAATGTATATAGTTGGCAAGGTTGGCACTTGTTTTAATGTCAATACACTGTTTGGGTCAGGCTGTATACAAATGGGTATTTTGGAGGGGCACTTACCCTTTATTTTTCAACCCTCAGGTCAGTGGCCCAACAGCATTTTACCCCTTGAAATCACCAGTTACTTATTCAAAATGCAAAAAATGTATATAGTTGGCAAGGTTGGCACCTGTTTTAATGGCAATCCACTGTTTGGGCCAGGCTGGATACAGTTGGGTATTATGGAGGGGCACTTACCCTTTATTTTTCAACCTTCAAGTCAGTGGCCCAACAGCGTTTAACCCCTTGAAATCGCCAGTTACTTATTCAAAATGCAAAAAATGTATATAGTTGGCAAGGTTGGCACCTGTTTTAATGCCAATCCACTGTTTGGGCCAGGCTGGATACAGTTGGGTATTATGGAGGGGCACTTACCCTTTATTTTTCAACCCTCAGGTCAGTGGCCCAACAGCGTTTTACCCCTTGAAATCACCAGTTACTTATTCAAAATGCAAAAGATGTATATAGTTGGCAAGGTTGGCACCTGTTTTAATGCCAATCCACAGTTTGGGCCAGGCTGGATACAGTTGTGTATTATGGAAGGGCACTTACCCTTTATTTTTCAACCCTCAGGTCAGTGGCCCAACAGCGTTTAACCCCTTGAAATCACCAGTTACTTATTCAAAATTCAAAAAATGTATATAGTTGGCAAGGTTGGCACCTGTTTTAATGCCAATCCATTGTTTGGGCCAGGCTGGATACAGTTGGGTATTATGGAGGGGCTCTTACTCTTTATATTTCCATCTTTAATTCAGTGGCCCAACAGCGTTTAACCCCTTAAATTCATCAGTTACTTATTCAAAACGCATGTTTTTTCATCCTTTTTTTAATATAATTTTTTTTCAGGAAAAATACAAACAATACAGATTTTTTCTTCTGAATTTGATTGTTCCCAAATAATATTGAACATTTATATATAAAAAACAGATTTACTGCAGAGAAATAAGTGGAGAAAAGGTTTATTAGTCATAGTCATCACTAAGACAATGCGCGAATAAGAAACCAACTTCAGTGAATAAGAAACTGGACGAATAAGAAACCAACTTCAGCCTCAAAATACTATATAAAGTACAGTATATGACCCTAGTCTTACCAGAACTGTTCTGGCTTGAGCTCCTCAGACCTCTGAAAGTGTCCCCCTGGTGTGGGCTCCTCAGACCTCTGAAAATGTCCCACTGGTGTGGGCTCCTCAGACCTCAGAAGGTGTCCTGTGGTGTGGGCTCCTCAGACCTCAGAAGGTGTCCTGTGGTGTGGGCTCCTCAGACCTCAGAAGGTGTCCTGTGGTGTGGGCTCCTCAGACCTCTGAAGGTGTCCTGTGGTGTGGGCTCCTCAGGCCTCTGAAGGTGTCCTGTGGTGTGTGTTCCTCAGACTTCTGAAGTTGTCCTGTGGTGTGGGCTGCTCAGACCTCTGAAGGTGTCCTGTGGAGTGGGCTCCTCGGACCTCTGAAGGTGTCCTGTGGTGTGGGCTCCTCAGGCCTCTGAAGGTGTCCTGTGGTGTGGGCTCCTCAGACCTCTGAAGGTGTCCTGTGGTGTGGGCTCCTCAGACCTCTGAAGGTGTCCTGTGGTGTGGGCTCCTCAGACCACTGAAGGTGTCCTGTGGTATGGGCTCCTCAGACCTCTGAAGATGTCCTGTGGAGTGGGCTCCTCAGAAGGTGTCCTGTGGTGTAGGTTCCTCAGACCACTGAAGATGTACTGTAGAGTGGGCTCCTCAGACCGCAGAAGGTGACCTGTGGTGTGGGCTCCTCAGTCCTTTGAAGGTGTACTGCAGAGTGGGTTCCTCAGACTTCTGAAGGTTTCCAGTTGTTTGGGCTCCTCAGACCTCTGAAGGTGTAGTGTAGAGTGGGCCCCCCAGACCTCTGAAGGTGTACTGTAGAGTGGGCTCCTCAGACCTCTGAAGGTGTCCAGTGGTGTGGGCTCCTCAGAACTCTGAAGGCGTCCTGTGGTGTGTGCTTCTCAGACCTCTGAAGGTGTCCTGTGGTGTGGGCTCCTCAGACCTCTGAAGGTGTCCTGTGGTGTGGGCTCCTCAGACCTCTGAAGGTGTCCTGTGGTGTGTGACCTCTGAAGGTGTCCTGTGGTGTGTGCTCCTCAGACCTCTGAAGGTGTCCTGTGGTATGGGCTCCTCAGACCTCTGAAGGTGTCCTGTTGTGTGGGCTCCTCAGACCTCTGAAGAATTTGAGGAATTTTCTCCACTGACT
The DNA here is from genome assembly GCF_029499605.1 of Hyla sarda. Taxonomy (NCBI): domain Eukaryota; kingdom Metazoa; phylum Chordata; class Amphibia; order Anura; family Hylidae; genus Hyla; species Hyla sarda. The sequence goes on from NC_079192.1 coordinate 327,547,581, forward strand.
TCAAATAAAATTTCAAAAATGACAAAATATTACTGTTGTGGATTCTAATGTGAAAATGCTTTATGGGAGAGTGTAAACGACACTGTGTCCATAGCTTCCAAAGTAGCGCCATTTTCTCCTAGGGATACAGCCATCTACAGTCATGGCCGTAAATGTTGACACCCCTGAAATTTTTCAAGAAAATGAAGTATTTATCACAGAATAGGATTGCAGTAACACATGTTTTGCTATACACATGTTTATTCCCTTTGTGGGTATTAGAACTAAACCAAAAAATGGAGGAAAAAAAGCATATTCTACATAATGTCACACCAAACTCCAAAAATGGTCTGGACAAAATTATTGGCACCCTTTCAAAATTGTGGAAAAATAAGATTGTTTCAAGCATGTGATGCTCCTTTAAACTCACCTGGGGCAAGTAACAGGTTTGGGCAATATAAAAATCACACCTGAAAGCAAATACAAAGGAGAGAAGTTAACTTAGTATTTGCATTGTGTGTCTGTGTGAGCCACACTAAGCATGGACAACAGAAAGAGGAGAAGAGAACTGTCCCTTGAGGACTTGAGAATGAAAATTGTGGAAAAATATCTACAATCTCAAGGTTACAAGTCCATCTCCAGAGATCTAGATTTGCCTTTGTCCACAGAGCGCAACATTATCAAGAAGTTTGCAACCCTTGGCACTGTAGCTATTCTCCCTAAGGCTAAGTTTCCACTTGTTTTTATTTTTTTCTGGCAGTTTTTGGAAAACTACTACTGCAGTTTTAGAGCCAAAGCCAGAAGTGTATTCAAAAGGAATTGGACATATAAAAAGAAGAACTTACACTTCTCCACCCTTATGGATCCACTTCTGACTTTGGCTCAAAAACTGCAGTGGCAGTTTTCCAAAAACTGCCAGAAAAAAAAACAAGTGGAAACTTAGCCTAAGTGTGGACGGAAGAGAAAAATGTATTAAAGATGTCAACGCAGGATAGTCTGGATGGTGGATAAGCAGCCCCAAACAAGTTCCAAAGATAAAAGATATTCAAGCTGTCCTGCAGGCTCAGGGAGCATCAGTGTCAGAGCGAACTATCCATCGACTTTTAACCTCTTCAGGACATAGGGCGTATGGATACGCCCTGAATCCCGAGTCCTTAAGGACCGAGGGCGTATCCATACGCCCGTGGGAATTCCGGCCCCCACCGCTAGCCGGTTGGGGACCGGAGCCGGATGCCTGCTGAAATCGTTCAGCAGGCATCCCGGCATATCGCCCAGGGGGGTCATTGTGCCCCCCCATGTCGGCGATCGCCGCAGATCGCTGGACAATTCAGTCCAGCGATCTGCGGCGATTCCGGGTCAATCGGGTCTCCAGTGATCCGGAATTACTGGCTGTTCGGGGCCGTCTCTGACGGCCCCGAACAGCCAGAGCCTGCAGGGGTGAGGTGGCACTGGTGCCACCTCACGATCGCCCTGATTCGTCGGCCGGATTACCGGCCGACCAATCAGGGCGCCTGCTGCGGGTGTCACTCCCGCACCCGCTCCGCCCTTCTTCTGGAGGACGTGAGCGGGTGCGGGAAGACGACCCCCGGTGCTGGGGACCCCGATCCCCGGCGCCCCTGTTGGGATCGGGGCCCCAGGAGCAGCTGCGGCGGCGGGACTGACCTGCAGCGTCTGGATCGTTGGAGGTGAGTGACAGCCTCCTGCTGTTGCTTAGCAACAGCTCCCAGCATGCAAAAAGGGCATGCTGGGAGCTGTAGTTATGCAACAGCAGGAGGCAGACCACCACAACTCCCAGCATTCCCTTATGGGCATGCTGGGACTTATGGTTTTGCAACAGCTGGAGGCACATTCTTTCTATGGAAAAGTGTACCTTCAGCTGTTGTATAACTACAACTCCCAGCTTGCACAAACAGCTAAAGTGCATGCTGGGAGTTGTAGTGGTGCATCTGCTGGTTGCATAACTACAACTCCCAGCATGCCCGTTGGCTGTCGGTGACTGCTGAGAGTTGTAGTTTTGCAACAGCTGAAGGCACACTGGTTGTGAAACTCAGAGTTTTTTTTTACCTAACTCAGTGTTTCACGACCGGTGTGCCTCCAGCTGTTGCAAACTACAACTCTCAGCAGTCACCGTACACCATGCACCGTACATGCTGGGAGTTGTAGTTTTGCAACAGCTGGAGGCACACTGGTTGTGAAACACTGAGTTAGGTCACAAACTCAGTGATACATAACCAGTGTGCCTACAGTTGTTGCAAAACTGCAACTCTCAGCAGTCACCGACAGCCAACGGGCATGCTAGGTGTTGTAGTTATGCAACAGCTGGATGTCCCCCCCCCCCAATGTGAACGTACAGGGTACACTCACATGGGCGGAGGATTACAGTAAGTATCTGGCTGCAAATTTGATCTGCCGCAAACTTTCTGCTGCAGCTCAAATTGCCAGCGAGAAACTACTGTGAACCCCCGCCTGTGCGACTGTACCCTAAAAACACTACACTACACTACCACAAAAAATAAAATAAAAAGTAAAAAACACTACATAAACACATACCCCTACACAGCCCCCCTCCCCTCCCCAATAAAAATGAAAAACGTCTGGTACACCACTGTTTCCAGAACGGAGCCTCCAGCTGTTGCAAAACAACTCCCAGTATTGTCGGACAGCCGTTGACTGTCCAGGCATGCTGGGAGTTTTGCAACAGCTGGAGGCACCCTGTTTGGGAATCACTGGCGTAGAATACCCCTATGTCCACCCCTATGCAATCCCTAATTTAGGCCTCAAATGCGCATGGCGCTCTCACTTTGGAGCCCTGTCGTATTTCAAGGCAACAGTTTAGGGTCACATATGGGGTATCGCCCTACTCGGGAGAAATTGTGTTACAAATTTTGGGGGGTATTTTCTGCTTTTACCCTTTTTAAAAATGTAAAATTTTTGGGAAAACAAGCATTTTAGGTAAAAAAAAAAAAAAAAAATTTACATATGCAAAAGTCGTGAAACACCTGTGGGGTATAAAGGTTCACTTAACCCCTTGTTATGTTCCCCGAGGGGTCTAGTTTCCAAAATGGTATGCCATGTGTTTTTTTTTTTTGCTATCCTGGCACCATAGGGGCTTCCTAAATGCGGCATGCCCCCAGAGCAAAATTTGCGTTCAAAAAGCCAAATGTGACTCCTTCTCTTCTGAGACCTGTAGTGCGCCAGCAGAGCACTTTTCACCCCCATATGGGGTGTTTTCTGAATCGGGAGAAATTGGGCTTCAAATTTTTAGGGGTATTTTCTGCTATTACCCTTTTTAAAAATAAATTTTTTTTGGGAAAACAAGCATTTTAGGTAAAAATTTTTTTTTTTTTTTTACATTTGCAAAAGTCGTGAAACACCTGTGGGGTATTAAGGCTCACTTTATTCCTTGTTACATTCCCCGAGGGGTCTAGTTTCCAAAATGGTATGCCATGTGTTTTTTTTTTGCTGTTCTGGCACCATAAGGGCTTCCTAAAGGTAACATGCCCCCCAAAAACCATTTCAGAAAAACGTACTCTCCAAAATCCCCTTGTCGCTCCTTCCCTTCTGAGCCCTCTACTGCGCCCGCCGAACACTTTACATAGACATATGAGGTATGTGCTTACTCGAGAGAAATTGGGCTACAAATATAAGTATACATTTTCTCCTTTTACCCCTTGTAAAAATTCTAAAATTGGGTCTACAAGAACATGCGAGTGTAAAAAATGAAGATTGTGAATTTTCTCCTTCACTTTGCTGCTATTCGTGTGAAACACCTAAAGGGTTAAAACGCTGACTGAATGTCATTTTGAATACTTTGGGGGGTGTAGTTTTTATAATGGGGTCATTTATGGGGTATTTCTAATATGAAGACCCTTCAAATCCACTTCAAACCTGAACTGGTCCCTGAAAAATACTGAGTTTGAAAATTTTGTGAAAAATCGGAAAATTGCTGCTGACCGTTGAAGCCCTCTGGTGTCTTCCAAAAGTAAAAACTCATCAATTTTATGATGCAAACATAAAGTAGACATATTGTATATGTGAACCAAAAAAAAATGTATTCATAATATCCATTTTCCTTACAAGCAGAAAGCTTCAAAGTTCGAAAAATGCTAAATTTTCAAATTTTTCATCAAATTTACGGATTTTTCACCAAGAAAGGATGCAAGTATCGACAAAAATTTACCACTATGTTAAAGTAGAATATGTCACGAAAAAACAATCTCAGAATCAGAATGATAACTAAAAGCATTCCAGAGTTATTAATGATTAAAGTGACAGTGGTCAGATGTGCAAAAAACGCTCCGGTCCTTAAGGCCAAAATGGGCTCCGTCCTGAAGGGGTTAAATGAAATGAAATGAAATGCTATGGCAGGAGACCCAGACCCAGGACTGCTGACACAGAGACATAAAAAAGCAAGAATACATTTTGCCAAAATGAACTTGAGTAAGCCAAAATCCTTCTGGGAAAATGTATTGTGGACAGATGAGACCAAGATAGAGCTTTTTGGTAAAGCACATGATTCTGTTTACCTAAAACGGAATGAGGCCTACAAAGAAAAGAACACAGTACCTACAGTGAAATATGGTGGAGGTTCAATGAGGTTTTGGGGTTGTTTTGTTGCCTCTGGCACTGGGTGCCTTGAATGTATGCAAGGCATCATGAAATCTGAGGATTACCAAACGGATTTTAGGTCGCACTGTACAGCCCAGTGTCAGAAAGCTGGGTTTGCATCCGAGATCTTGGGTCTTCAAACATACGTCAAAAAGCACCCAGAAATGGATGGCAACAAAGCGCTGGAGAGTTCTGAAGCCAACAATGAGTCCAGATCTAAATCCCATTGAACACCTGTGGAGAGATATTAAAATTGCTGTTGGGAAAAGGCGCCTTCCAATAAGAGAGACCTGGAGCAGTTTGCAAAGGAAGAGTGGTCCAATATTCCGGCTGAGATGTGTAAGAAGCTTATTGATGGTTTGGTAAGCGACTGATTTCAGTTATTTTTCCAAAGGGTGTGCAACCAAATATTAAGTTAAGGGTGCCAATAATTTTGTCCAACTCATTTTTGGAGTTTGGTGTGACATTTTCCTCCCTTTTTTGGTTTAGTTCCAATACACACAAAGGGAATAAACATGTGTATAGCAAAACATGTGTTACTGCAATCTTACCGCCATGACTGTATTAACAGCTGATGGGTACTGGTGATGCCTCCTAGGTCCATCTAAAAGTAATTGAATGCATTACTGTACCAAAAATTACTGCTTCAGGTGAGTTCCTGATAGGGGGTGAGGTTCTCCTCAGGTAAGGTCCTGATCGGGGGCAGAATTCTCCTCATATGAGGTCCTGATTGGAGGTGGCGTTCCCTACAGGTGAGGTCCTGGTTGGGGGTTGTGTTGTTCTCAGGTAAGAGCCTGATTGGGGGTGAGGTTTTACCTTTAGAGGAGAGCCTGACTGGAGGGGTTTTCCCCACAGGGGAGAGCCTGATTGGGGTAGGTCTTCCCTTCAGTTGATGCCCAGACTAGGGGTTAAGGCTTCCCCTCAGATAAAGCTCCGCCCACTCAAGGCTTTTCCTCTGAATTATTAAAGCCACTTTAGATGTTTTCTTAGATACAGCCGTAAATTTGGTAGATTTTTTTTAATTTTACCATAGAATTGCACCAAATCTTGTGTAAGTGGGAATGTATAGTTTTTTTTTTCTTTTCTTTTAGAGTGTATTCACACATACAGTATCCTGTGCATATTTGATGCACAGGATTATATACTGTGTTCAGTCAATTAGTTTACATTGAAATCTGCCGCATAAAATCTGTAGCGCAAATTCTGGGCTTCAAATCCTGCGCATCAAATATGTACAGGATACTGTACGTGTTATTACACCCTTAGGGCAGGTTCACAAGGGGCACATCTTCAGCGTATTTTACATTGGGATGCGCTGACTGCAGAGCAAGCTTCTGGCCTAGGCTGGGTAGCTCTGTGTGTCCGCTCGTAGCTGCCCCTCTTTGAGTGCCGTAGGCGCATCTGCAGTGTGAAATACTGCTTATAGATGCTAATAGGTACGGTGTCCATATTAGGACATCATCAGCCGTTAGACAAACCTCCCTCAACCGTCAGACAAACCTCCGTCACACCTCAGACAAACCTCTCTCAGCTCTCAGACAAACCTCCCTCAGCTCTAAGACAAACCTCTCTCAGCCAAACCTCCGTCACGCCTCAGACAAACCTCCCTCAGCTCTCACCCAAACCTCCCTCAGCTCTCAGCCAAACCTCCGTCACGCCGCAGCCAAACCTCCGTCACGCCTCAGACAAACCTCCGTCAGCTCTCCTCCCTCAGCTCTCAGACAAACCTCTGTCACACCTCAGCCTCAGACAAACCTCTGTCACACCTCAGCCTCCGACAAACCTCTGTCACACCTCAGACAAACCTCCCTAATGCCTCAGACGTCAGCCGAACAGCCATTGATGTAAAGTTTTCCTCAAATCGTAGAAAACTGGGAGCACATGCGCAGCACAAGTAGGCAGCGTTAGGAGCGTAGCCCGGCACATGTGCTGTTGTCCATACTGCTAAGAGCACATTCTGTTTTCCTCCGCTACGCAGTTAGCGTAGGGAGGCTGCAAAACTTCAGAGGCTCTCCGGCTGATGTGTGAGGCATGACGGAGGTTTGTCTCGACACCTGATGATGTCCTAATATGGACACCGTCAATAGGGGCCTTTACCACAAGCATTATAGTACCTTTAATATGGTGCTTCTGTGTGCCATTTATCTGTAATATTAGTTTTATTCACATGCAAAAAAAGGTTGTTCAGCACAATGGGGATGGTACCCCTCAATGCTCCAATCCAGCTGTCTGCTTGCTTCTCCAACAACACCCTCAAATATACAGTGACCACTTCTCTGCAGTGGCCTTGACTTATGTCACTGTAGTGGGGCAGTTCATTATTTTTGAGGGAACATTGTTACTAGAAAGGGCGGGTGGAAATATTGGTACCTTTCTAAGGAGGAAAGGAATGCCCCCAGTGCACTAAACAACCTCATTTGCTATTATAATGCAGATGTTACAGATAAATGGCACACCAAAGCGCCTTATTAAACCGTTTACGCAACATCAGGTAATTGTACGTGGTGATTAGGGATGACTTCCCGCAACATCAGGTACATGTACGTGGTGATTAGGGATGACTTCCCGCAACATCAGGTACATGTACGTGGTGATTAGGGATAACTTCCCACAACATCAGGTACATGTACGTGGTGATTAGGGATGACTTCCCGCAACATCAGGTACATGTACGTGGTGATTAGGGATGACTTCCCGCAACACAGGTACATGTACGTGGTGATTAGGGATAACTTCCCGCAACATCAGGTACATGTACGTGGTGATTAGGGATGACTTCCCGCAACATCAGGTACATGTACGTGGTGATTAGGGATGACTTCCCGCAACAACAGGCACATGTACGTGGTGATTAGGGATAACTTCCCGCAACATCAGGCACATGTACGTGGTGATTAGGGATAACTTCCCGCAACATCAGGTACATGTACGTGGTGATTAGGGATAACTTCCCGCAACATCAGGTACATGTACGTGGTGATTAGGGATGACTTCCCGCAACATCAGATACATACATCTGATGTAAATAAACTGTCACAGCGCCGCTGGGCACTGTGACAGTTTATTAAGCTCGGCTGTGCTGGACAGTCGAACCTCCCTGAAGCCTGCCAGGGACCAATCGCAGCGGTCCCCAGCCAGTGATCGCTGCTATTGGTCCGTCAGTACAGACAGACCGATAGCAGGGATCTGGTGGGGGTCTTCTCCTTCGCTTCACACAGTGACTGCAGCGTCTATTAGGGTAACAGAGTAAGGGAGCTCACTCTGTCACCGATCGGTGCTCTGCAAATTGAAAGCAGAGCGCCGATGGTTGCCAAGGCAGCTGGAGGACTGACAGTGGCCTCTGTTGTTATGGCCACAGATCAATCTTTACCTAAGGGTAGTGAATGATCTATCCTATGTCTATGACAGACATAATTCAATGGAGTACAGAAGTGTACTCCATTGAATTATGTATATAATAGTTTAAAAAAAAAAGTAAAATGTGAAAAAACACATTTCCTGCAAGAGGAAGGCATTGATGCTATGGACTGGCCCGCCCGTTCCCCAGACCTGAATCCGATTGAGCACATCTGGGACATCATGTTTCACTCCATCCACCACCACAGACTGTCCAGGAGTTGTTGAATGCTTTAGTCCAGGTCTTGGAGGACATCCCTCAGGAGACCTTACGCCACCTCATCAGGAGCATGCCCAGGCGTTGTAGGGAGGTCATACGGGCATGTGGAGGTCACACACACTACTGAGCCTCATGTTGACTTGTTTTAAGGACATTACATCAAATTTGGATCAGCCTGTAGTGTGGTTTTCCACTTTGATTTTGAGTGTGACTCCATATCCAGAACTCCATAAATTTGATTTCCATTGATATTTTTGTGTGATTTTGTTGTACGCACATTCAAATATGTAAAGATGAAAGTATTTTATACGATTAGTTTATTCTTTCAGGTCTAGAATGTGTTATCTTAGTGTTCCCTTCATTTTTTTGAGCAGTGTAGTTAGTTATTTTCATGAAGTGTCTATACTTGCTCCTAGGATGTTCTTTTCCAGCAGCCCGTACATTGTACTTCCTTCAGTACTGAAATTAAAATAACGTATGCCCCCCAGGTGGTTTTAATGGTTGCAGTTGTTCTGTAATCCATTCTTCCAACAGCCCATATATTTTGGGTCTAGACTCCTAGGTCTAGAACATACAATATATTTAACAAATGTCAGTGTATTTTAGAAGAAAACATGAAATCTGCAGCATAGGTTTCTTTTCTTTTTTTAATCAACTTTATATTAAAATTTCCCAAAAAATCGTCACATTCCAGCAAAAAAATTGCAATAGAAATGTGAAAAGTGATAACACTTAAAAAGGTTTCTCAGATGTTGAAAAGTACAACAGTAAGGTGGCAAAGTAAGTCCAGTAAGGGAACATTTACTGGAGGCCTTTAAAGTATCAGTAGATTTAAAATTGAATTTTAGGCCTTTAACAAAACTCTCCTTCAGTATTTGAAAAAACAAAAGAACTAAAAAAGTGGCGAGGCTGTTTTGTGAACAAGTAAAGTATTTTTCACACCTTGCTAAAAACTTTAAATGGAGACGGTCTATAAGTACAAACAAGAGTAGTCCCGCTTGGTCAGACAGACCTTTGTTATTTAGATTTCTCTTGTCAACTTCCATGCTGTGAAATCCAGCTTCTTTAAGTCTGGATGGAACATCTGAGATAAAACCATCCCCTGCAGGATGAAACATATGAGATAAAACCATCCCCTTAAAGATAGAAAGGGATTGACCACTGTAGTGGTTACCCTCTCCTATCTTTGGTATGTACAGGATGGGGAGAAGCACACACTACTTGATGACTCTAATGGATAGCCCACTCAGAGGCTCTGGATCTCCCTCTGTTCAAGGGAGCAAAACAAGAAGTTTTGACATTTTGAGCTGTATAAAGCCAATACATTAATGTCTAGAATTTCAAATCTGTGTCGCCTTCATAAAAATTCAGATTCCACTTTAATGATTTCAGGAAATTCCAGCTGAGCCAGCTGCTTAAAGATTCATTTGGTCTTTTATATGAACAGACAACAGCTACTCTACATTCCTCTTGACCTAGGACATAATACTCTTGCACGCTGGTCTTCTGCTTTTTCATGTAAATTAGATTGTCTGAAAAAAAGTATAGTTTTTTTTTCAATCTATGTACTTCTGGATCTCGACACAAGGCCATTTGTACTGGAACTATCAATGACTTAAGTGAACCTCAAAGTCTGTGGTCAAGACAGAAATGGATGCATCATTGCTCGAGAGATCCACGTCTCTAGACTTCTCTTCTATCTGTCCAAGAAAGGATCTCTTCTTGAAGACTCCAGAAATAATCTCTCACCCAAAAGAAACTAAGTCTAAAGTAGAAGTCAGGGAGCCCAACACTGCCATTACTGTCTTGACTTAAATGGGCACTGTCACCAACTTTATTTTTTGATATGTTGTAGTACTTATGTACTACAACATATCTCTAATATACTTTTATTATTTTTTATTTTTATTAAAATGCTTTAATTCACATTTGAAAACCGGCCACTAGGGGTCTTCCTCCTAGTGGCCGGCTGCAGCCTGGCGTGACGTCACGCCTGAAAAAGGACTGATGCGGCCGGGCATCGGTCCTTTTTCATTCAGCCTGCGCTCGCTTCACGCCTGTCAATCAGACAGGCAGGGAGCGAGCGCATTGGCTCCCCGGCCACTGGCTGGGAGGCCACTCCTCCCACACATCGCCGTCGCCGCCGCTGTCCCTGCACGCCCGCTGCCGGGCTCTGCAGTAAGTGTAATGAGGGAACGGGGTATGCGGGAGGGGGGTTTGTGATGGAAGGAACAGGGTATGCGGGGGGGGGGGGGGTTGTGATGGAGGGAATGGGGTATGGCGCAGGGGGAGGGAGACAAAGGGGACGGGCTAGCGCCGCATGTAACTAACTAATAGTTTATCTACACAGGGTGCCTCCAGCTGTTTCAATACTACAACTCCCAGCATACCCTGACAGCCAATAGATGTCAGGGCAAGCTGGGAGTTGTAGTGGTGAAACAGCTGGAGGCACCCTGTATAGATGAACTAAGGGCGGAAGTCCCCCCCAGCAGGCATCAGTGACGTGGTGCCTGCTGGGGAAATCTGCCTGGTAGTCAGCACACTGCCAGGCAGACAAAAGGCATTTTTAATATAGTAAAAATAAAAATTAAAAGCAGGGAGGGGGTTAGGGATAGATTGGCAATAGGCAGGGACAGAAAAAAAATAGGATGGTGGGAGCTGCCCTTTAAGCTTTGTTATCTGTGTGTCCTTTGTTAACCAAATTAGTTTGTCCCATATGAATCTTTGATAAGCCCTAGAAAGGGACAGTTTCTCTTTGGAGTAAATTGGTTTAATTACCAATGCCAAAAACTCGCAATACTGGTCATCGTCTTGATTGTAAGATCCACATGACTCAGAAGCTTCTGTGCACAGATTTCCTTGTAAGGCTTCCTGCAGACACTTTTTGCAACACATTTTTTTAACCAAAGAAAAAACACCCCCCCCCCCCCCCCCCAAAAAAAAATTTTCTTACCACATGAAGTTGTACTCCAACCAAGTACAACAATGGAACAGGCCGTATCATCAAAGGGTCTCTGCAGCTTCGTCCCGCTGAAATAGAATCACGATAAAAACAAGCAATCTCCAGGTAGCAGAGCGGGATCAATGGAAGCGCTGAGACCAGATAAGAAGTTAAAAGGATTTATTTCCCATAATGCAACGCGTTTCACGGTCACCCGCTTCCTCAGGCATCTGCCTGAGGAAGCGGGTGACCGTGAAACGCGTTGCATTATGGGAAATAAACCCTTTTAACTTCTTATCTGGTCTCAGCGCTTCCATTGATCCCGCTCTGCTACCTGGAGATTGCTTGTTTTTATCATAATGCAGATATGTGACGATCTAGCTAATTGGCACACATTACAAGGCTCAATCAATTGTGCGGCCCAAGAAATTTATCCCTGTCAGGTAGACATCCAGTTTACACAGGGCAATGTGAGGTTGACAGCAATAGTTTAAATGAAAACCAAAATGATCCAATCAGCTGCCGAGCATTTGCTTGTTTGTCGGCTGATAGCTAGCTCTTTTCCACGGCACATTATCAGGAACAAGGATTCCTAGGACTCTCATTTGATCAATAACACCGGAAAACATATTTCTAAAAAAGTTTATTATAACAGACCCATTCAAAGTGAACAAAGATATAGTTTAAGAGTATCACATTAAAGAGTAGCTCCCACCAAGTACTCTATAATCTAATATGTCCCTACCTAGTAGTAATCTAGCCCTAACCCCCTACCTGGCTTCAAAAAAAATGTAATCGCTTTAATAGAGCAGATTTAGTGCTTCTAAATCTGCTCTATAAAGCAGGGCAGGAAGCGGCGCTTCCCAACAGGCGCGACGTCACTGATGCCTTGCTGGGCGCTTGCTTCCGCCCTCACATTGTCTATGCATGAGTGTTTTATTTATCTAATAGGGTGCCTCCAGCTGTTTCCCAACTACAACTCCCAACATGCCATGATTGCTATTAGCTGTCAGGCCATGCTGAGAATTGTAGTTGTGAAACAGCTGGAGGCACCCTATTGTCTAATGTCATAGTGTCACAAGAATGCCTCCCGCGAGCGTGATCGCTACCATCACCGCTAGCGGGGTCCCTGTGCCCACTAGCGTTGTCACAAGAATGCCGAGCGTGGCTCTGTTCCCCGTCCCTGTCAGCTGTCAGGGTACGGGAACAGATGTAAAAGCCTCGCAAGCAGCTAACGTAGTACTGCGCATGCGCAGTACTACGCAAATAGCGTAGGGCTAACGCCAGGCTCCTAGCGCTGCCTACGTTAGCCCTACGCTATTTGCGTAGTGCTGCGCCTGCACAGTACTACGTTAGCCGTGCACGAGGCTTTTAAAACTATTCCCGTACCCTGAGACTCTCAGGGTACGGGAATAGATTTAAAAGCCTCGCGCGCGGCTAACATAGTACTGCGCAGGCGCAGCACTACGCAAATAGCGTAGGGCTAATGTAGGCAGCGCTAGGAGCCTGGCGTTAGCCCTACGCTATTTGCGTAGTACTGCGCATGCGCAGTACTACGTTAGCTGCGCACGAGGCTTTTATATCTGTTCCCGTACCCTGACAGCTGACAGGGACTGGGAACCGAGCCACGCTCGGCATTCTTGTGACACCGCTAGTGGGCACAGGGACCCCGCTAGTGGTGATGGTAGCACTCACGGGGGGCACATTTGACACCGCTAGTGGGCACAGGGACCCCGCTAGCGGTGATGGTAGCGCTCGCGGGGGGCACATTTGACACCGCTAGTGGGCACAGGGACCCCGATAGCGGTGATGGTAGCGCTCGCGCTCTCGGGGGGCACATGTCACACTAGTGGGCACAGGGTAAAGGGGGCGGGCGGGGCCATGCGTGAGGCCAGTGGAGCTGGCCAATGCGCGCAGCCCCACCTATCAGCGTGCTCGCTCTCGCCTGTTTGATTGACAGACGGGAGCGAGCACCGCAGTGCCTGAATTTCGACTCATTGCCAGTCGTCAATTAGTCGAAATTCAGTAGTGACGTCACTGCCGAATGCATTCGGCCACTAGGAGGGCGACCCCTAGTGGCCGAATTTAAAAGTGATTTTAAACTTGTTTAAAATCACTTTTTTAAATTAAAGTATATTAGAGATATGTTGTAGTACTTAAGTACTAAAGGAGAAAAAGTAGTAATCTTCAGCTCACCTCCCACTGGTCTTGCACGGTCTGACCCACTGGTCAGCCTCAGCCTGGCCTGGCTTGATACGCATAGCAAAGAAAGAGGAAAGTCGATCCAGCAATTCCACTAAAACCTCGATTTAATGGTTATTCAGCAGCATAAAATATCCCACATGGATAGTATTCACCACACACCACCTGGCCAGTGATTCACAGCAAAATGGACGCGTTTCGAGCGCATGCGCGCTCTTGATCACCAGGTGATCATGGTAATCAAGTGCGCGCATGAGCTCGAAACGCGTCCATTTTGCTGTGAATCGCTGGCCAGGTGGTGTGTGGTGAATACTATCCATGTGGGATATTTTATGCTGCTGAATAACCAATAAATCGATGTTTTAGTGGAATTGCTGGATCGACTTTCCTCTTTCTTTACAGTACTTAAGTACTACAACATATCAATTTTTGTACTTCATGACAGTGCCCATTTAAGAATTTTGAGAAACATGAAAATTTTATTGACTACATGTTTAGTCACAAAGTATCTATCATGCTGCATTCAGTTTATGGGGCTTAAAATGTTTGGCTCCTGATTTTGGTTTGTACTCAGTGTCAGGTTTATCTCATTCCAGTTACCAACAATAGTCAAGGTTTCAACAACAACAAAGACGTGGTCTCAAATGTCAGGAGGTGCTCAACCCCAAATGCAGTTGTGCATTTATGCTGGGGGAGCAGATCCTGCCCTTGTGGTCCGTTGCTAAGGGTGATCCCCAGCATAAAAATGCATACAATGGGGGATGCCTGCAGCAGATAAGTGCCACAATGGCATCCTACACCAGATAGATGGTGTGGATGTGTAACAATTAGAATTATACAATAAATACATACATTTAGGTGCACTACTGTGGTAGATGTAAACAATGACATTGTCTAACCCTCAATACTAATGTTAAAATTGAGACATTAGCCAGCATATCCTTATATGAAGGACATACCTGAGCCCACACACCAACGACAAGGTTTCTCAAGTGGCACGGGACCTAACACTAAACCTACCTGTGCCGTATAGGCAAAACCATAGGCCAGTGGGCAATTACAGCAGCATTTGGTCCGACTCACAGCCTACTCCCAGTTACCTCCAGTGTGGCTGGGCACACATACAATGGGAGGCAGACTATAAGCCCCACCCAAGTTGGCTGGTATGTTGCTGGCCTCACAGGTCTGGGAGCAGGCTGTGAGTCGGATCTAATGCTGCTGTAATTGCCCACTGGCCACTGGTTTTGCCCATATGGCACAGGTAGGTTTAGTGTTAGGTCCCGTGCCACATGAGAAACCTTGGCATTGGTGTGTGGGCTTAGGTATGTCCTTCATATAAGGATATACTGGCTAATGTCTCAATTTTAACATCAGTATTGAGGGTTAGCCAATGTCATTGTTTACATCTACCACAGTAGTGCACCTAAATTCCTGTATTATTCTAATTGTTACACATCCACACCGTTTATCTGTGTAGGATGCCATTGTGGCACTCGTCTGCTGCAGGCATCCCCCATTGTATGCATTTTTATGCTGGGGATTGCCCCTAGCAACGGACCACAAGGGCAGGATCTGCTCCCCCCCCAGCATATATGCACAACTGCATTTGGGGTTGAGCACCTCCTGCCATTTGAGACCACGTATTTGTTGTTGTTTAAATCTTATACTTGGAGGTGTATAAACTCCACATTTAATGTGCCTTGATCACTATTATAGGCAGCATTAAGGTCCACCTGTGAGGTTGGCAACATATCAGCCAACTTGGGTGGGGCTTATAGTCTGCCTCCCTCCTCCCATTGTATGTGTGCTCAGCCTCTGGGACACCCGCGATCTCCTGCACGGGGCCTCGGGAGTTTGACGGAAGCTGACGTCCTTTGGATAGGGGATAAGATGTCTAGGGGCAAAGTGCACCTTTAAGAAGGATTTGTTTTCTTCTTCTAAAACAGAAGAACTAGAGTTCACCTCCTATGGCATTTTAGTAAAAGAAATTGGGGCTCAGGGTCATGAATATTGGTTCCATAGTAATTTATTATAACTGATATAAGTAATATATTTTGTGTTGTATCCTCTGATTCACAGGGCCCTTGTGGGTCGACAGACATTGTGACAACTTATAATGAATAAAAATAACAATAACAAATATAAAGTAGAGGAATGAGGCACTCACCACTGTGGATGTAAGCTTCTTTATTTTCTTAATTCCATGTGCATGCGGTAAAACAGTCAGGTCAGGTGAGGACGCCAACTAGAAGTAGTGACAATATTGTTTCACACCATCCGCTGTATCATCAGACTACGCCCTTCACCTGGCCAGGAGGAGGTGTATATCCTCTTCCTCTCCTGACGTAGGTGGGTAGGGCGGAACATTTGAATCGTGTTCCGTGTAGAAAAATAAAAATCAATACAAATATATATATTTTTTTATTTTAAATTTTTTTATTTTAATATTAAACAATAACAAAAATGCATTGTACAAATCCGATAAAACAACATCACCAATCGGGAGAAAAGCAAAAGCCATAGAAGCCAAATGGCCATACTGGTTTACATCTAATTCTAATCAACATCCCCCCCCCCCCCCCCCCCCCACCCACTGGCACCGAGAGGAGCAAAGAGTAGAGAAAAAAAAAAAAAAGAAAGAAGGAAAAGGAAGAACATTTAAGTCTACCATGAGTTCCAAATTTTTCTACATTCTCTGTGACCCCCCCTACTCCTCATCCACCTAAACTCCTTATTTTTCATGATTTTCAAACCTTCCTTCCATTCCTCTATTTGCAGTTCTTTAGGGGATATCCAATTCCTTAATATGATCAGTCTGGCGAAGAACAAAATCCGATGTAGTAGGTACTCAAATTTGCCCATCTTACCAATAGCTCCCAGCAGTATAAAATCTATCGTACGAGGTACCTTCACAGGGATTTTACTTTCTACCTCTTTTATTACAGATTCCCAGAAAACAGATATCTTCTCACACGACCAAAAGCTATGTAGATAGTCCGCTTCTTCCAAACTACATTTAACACACTGTGATGTGATTTTCACCCCTATCCTATGTAAATGAAGCGCGGAATAGTGGGTCCTGTGTAATATCTTAAATTGTGTAATTTTATGTTCCATATTACGAGAAACCTTGCTTATATTTTGGGCCATAATGTCCCAGTCTTCCTCAGACACAGTGCCCACTAATCCGGACCATTTTTCTTTAATTCTATCGATCCCCCTTACTCCAATAATCTTATTTAATTTCTTATACAAAATTGATATTCCTTTTTTTTTAAGTGCTCTATTTGAGTTAGTGCTTCTATGAAATTGTGTTTCTGTGCTACATATACCTCCTTATCTATCGTGTTATGGACTGCATGACTAACTTGCCAATAGTACAGCCAATCATTATCACTAATATCATACCCCCTTTTTATGTGCTCAAATGAAAAGAGTTGTCCTCTATCAAATATTTGTTCCTGTCGTTTTATACCCTTACTATCCCAAAACGTTGACTCACAATTCACCAATTCTTTAAATTTATTGTTACCCCATAGGGGTGTGAACCCAAAACTATTTCCTACATGTAATTCTCCCTTTAATCTTTCCCATAATTTCCTATATTTATACAATAACATCGTGTTATTTGACCCACTCTCCTCATAATCATCTAATTCCAACACCTCATATATGTTCACTTTCTCCTTATCTACTACAATCTTCTCCAGATATCTAGAATTTCTCCAATTCACGATTCGTACCAACTGCGCGGCCATGTAATAAACAAAAAAGTTGGGCATATCCAATCCCCCCCTATCTCCAGGGGCCACAAAATATCTGTACTTCAGACGAACCCTTTTTCTTCCCCATAACAATCTACCCAGTATCACTTCTATCTTCCGGAACCAGCATTTGCCGATCCACACTGGCGAGGCAGTAAGAAAAAAAAGGATCTGTGGGAGGACCACCATTTTTATTATCGCCATCCTTTCTGACATAGAGAAAGGCATTTTAATCCATACTTCTACTCTCTTCGCTAAACTATTTAAGAGGGGCCGTATATTGTTAATCACAAACCTATCATTCGTGGCTGCTATTTTTACTCCCAGATAAGGGAAACATTCATTTTTTTTTAACACGGATAGTCTTCCCACCGTCTCCCCCATATCTTCATCCAGGGGGAGCATAGTAGATTTACTCCAATTTATCTCCAACCCAGATAGAGGGGCAAATGCCTCGAACATCTTAATGATACGATGTATTTTTTCTTGTGGGTTAGTTACAAAAAGGAGGATATCATCTGCAAATAACAAGATCTTACTCTTCTCTCCATTTACTCCAAATCCCTCATAAACATCATTATCTCTTATCCAAGCCGCTAAGGGTTCAATATAAATTAAAAATAAAGAGGGTGAGAGGGGGCAGCCCTGCCTTGTTCCTCTACTTAGTTTGAATGGATAGGAGGGAATTCCATCCACCACTACACTCGCCTCGGGGTTAGTGTATAGTAGCTGAATATAACTCAAAAACCTCGGGCCCACCCCAACCCTCTTCAAAACTTCCCAGAGGTATCCCCACTCCACCCTGTCAAAGGCTTTAGTAGCATCCAATGACAGAATGGAGCGGGGGCCCCAGGATCCACTCTGGATTGCTTCATACACCTGATGAATATTGTCATGAACCGTTCTTCCTGACCTAAACCCTCCCTGGTCATTGCCCACCACTGCCTCCACTACTTTATCCAATCTCCTTGCCAATGCTTTCGCTATTATCTTTATATCTGTATTAAGCAAGGAGATAGGACGATATGAGCCCAAATCCAAGGGATCTTTATCTTTTTTCCTAATGAGTCTAATATTAGCCTCACACATAGATTTAGGGAGAACCCCCCCACCTCCAGGATTCATTAATGATACCCAGCAGTTTTGGAAGTAGCAGAGTTGAGTATATCCTATATATCTGGAAGGGAATGCCGTCAGACCCGGGGGATGTATTCCCTTGGATTGATGCCAATGCCTCCTCCAATTCCTGGAGGGAAATTGGGTCATCCAAGGAGTCCCTGACATCCTCTGTCAAACTTGGAATATTAATTCCCCCCAAGAATTCCGCTACTTCCGCCCTATTAATATTGCTGCCTATATAGAGATTGGAGAAAAAAGAGCCAACCATTTGGGCTATTTCTTCTCTATCTGTGGTTATGCTGCCATCCTCCCTCCTCAGAGCCATAATACCACATTCATCGCCTTGATTTTTAAGTAATCTTGACAGTGTCTTGTTTGGTTTCCCTTTCTCAAAGAAATTAACTTGCCCACTGAAGAATAGTTTATTTTGTGCCTTTTTAAGTAGATATTCTTTATATTCCTCTTGAGCTGCCTTCAGTTCTAACAGCTGTTCCCCCCCACTATCCTCTTCTATCCATGCTTCTAATGTTGCCACTTTACTATTCAGTACTGATTCTTCCTGTGAGAATTCCTTTTTCTTTTTACTGATTCGCCCTATATATAGGCCCCTCAAATATGCCTTCATAGTATCCCATACCACCTGAGGATTTGCGGACTTATGATTAATCTCCCAGAATGCCTCTATTTCCTGTCTAAACCAGTCCTGATCTCCCACTAATTCTATCCAGTGTGGGTTGAGCCGAAAGCCCAACCTTTTCCCACCCATTACCTTATCTCCAATTTCCACCACCACTGGGCAATGGTCCGATAGGATTTTAGCTTTATACTGCACCCTACTGGTCCAGGTCATTGCATTCTTATCACACAGGCATAAGTCAATTCGGGAAGCGGTGTTGTATGAGGTACTAAAACATGAGTACTGTCTTACTCCCGGGTTTAGTTTCCGCCACCCATCAACCCAATTCATCTCTCCACAGTATCTCACCAATGCTGTTTCATTCCCCCCTACATTCCTACCTAATTTGTATCTGTCCATACTAGGGTCCATTACATTGTTCAAATCTCCAACTATCCATAATGCCGAATGTGTCTTACTTTCGCTATAGCTCACGAGGTCCCTCAGAACATCCACTCTAAAAGGTGGAGGAATATAAACAAAAGCCAGGATAACTGCCCTATCTTCCCATATTCCATAAAGAAATACATATCGACCATACTTATCTACCTTTGCATTCTTAGTCTCGAATGGTACCCTCCTGTGAACATATACTGATACTCCCATGGAGTAAGAAGAGAGTCTGGAGTGGTATTCTTCTTTGGCCCACTTCCTTGGAAGTATCTGCTCATCTCTTGACCTATGGGTCTCGACTAAACATATGATCGCAGGAAGGCACCTCCGAATATAATCGAAGATTGCACACTTTTTAATTCTATCCGACATACCTCGTACGTTCCAGGCTAATAATTTAAGCATAGACATATTTACCTAAGAGAAAAAAAATAAAAGGAAAAAAGATCCCTTCATTTGATCATCCCGTGCCATCCCTCCTCCCTTCCCCTTACCCTTCCCCCCCCACACCCCCCCTCTCCCCATAATGCACCGTACTTCTACTATGCACTCCTATCCTAGTGACACCCCAGAGAACCCCCCAACCCCTCCCCCCGAGACGTAACATTATTACTCAACTAATACTTCCAACCCCTAATGCCACAGTAGTGCCTTATATTAGATGCCTTCTTTATCCATCCAATCTGAGACTTCTTGTGGGGTTCCAAATATTGTTACCTTTCCCTTATGCTCAACCCGGAGTCTCGTTGGAAACAACAGAGAGAGGGGTAACCCTGCGTTCTTTAGCCGCCTTTTTATCTCCCGAAAGGATGCCCTTTTCCTCTGGGTCTCTCAGGAGAAATCCGGATATAGAAAAATATTCTCTCCATTATACTGTAGGTCCCTCATCTCTCTTGCCCTCCTAAGGATAGTATCCCTGTCCTGGGAGGTATATAACTTAATTAGGATTGTCCTAGGGGGACCCCCCGGAGGGGGAATACGCCTTGGTACCCGATGAGCTCGTTCAATCCCAAACATTGGGGTAAGATGCCCTTCCCCTATCCCCTCCTTCAACCACCTACTAAGAAACTGTATGGCAGAGTCCCCCCCCTCCACCCCCTCAGGAAACCCCACCATCCTTATATTACAACGTCTGGATCTATCCTCAAGGTCAGTGAGCTTATCTTTAACCGATGTCCTCTCCTTTTTCAAGTCATTAACCTCCTCCTCCAAAACCTTAATCCTATTTTCTGTTTTAGGGGCTTCTTCCTCCAGTCTGGAGATCCTATCTCTCATTTTAGTCATATCGTGTCTTATCAGAGATGCCTCGGTAGATACCACACCCAGTTGTTTATTTATCTCCTCAATTGCACAATTAGATTTTTTCACCCCTCCCAAGATCTCCTCCAACATCTGAGTTCCCATAGGGGGCACAGACTGCCCTTCCTCAGTTTCTTCCACCTCCAAGACCGAGTACCTAGAATTTGTTTTACTAGGGGAGAGATCCTTCTGGGTTCTAGTTTTTATACCCACAGCTGGAGACTTCCATATTTTATCCAGTTTACCCATAGCCCCCTTGTCTTTTGGTGGCGAGCTACCCCCTGATCTTCTGGGGTTCACCTTAGGGGCCATTTCACCCACTATTTCTCTTCACTTTATATTTGTGGGGTATATGTATCACTACGGGGATATCACGGACCAACTTAGCAACTTTATACACCATAGGCCCCTCCCACTCGAGAATTTAAATCCTGTTATTTACAGCATACAAAAGTAAGGATTCACAGTCCCATATGGCTCTGGGGAGCGCTTAAAACCTAGGGTGTCACACCCTGATCCAGAAGTATCCACCACCAAATATAGCATACTAATATGCAACTACGGAATCATTAGCGTATTCACGCTCCCCCTGGTAGACAGTGTAATCACCCCCCAGAGTCACTGATCTTATTGGGTCCAGGGAGGGGTCCAACTTCATGAGAGAGAAATTCTGCTAAGACCAAGTTGTTCAATTTAGTCCATGAGTCCAGGTTTCTCCTATATAAGAGAGAGGGGGGGGGGTAAATCCTCCAAAAACATCGATTTTTACAGCAAGGCAAGCCATAGGTACATCTACGTGACCATAATTATACCATCCATACTCCTCAAGGTCCACACAGCTTTCATTATGGGCAGAGAGTCTCCATGACCAAAAGTAAAGGATGCCTAAAGGGAGGAGGGAGGGGGGGCGCCAGTCCCACATTGCTCAGTTAGCTCAGTTCCCCGAGGCATCAATTGTCCATTAGGGCTCGGCCTAAGCAGGCAGGGCAGGAGTATCTCTATCACTGTAATTAGGCACACTGTAGCTCCTTCCTCATGTGCAGCAGCCAAACAGCACCCCAAGCTAATAATATACATATCTGCCTCATAAGGACATTTAGTAAACTCAATGGGTGCTCCACAGTTACCAACCATCACAGGGGGAAGAGGGGGGAAGCCCGGACAGATGCATTGCCGCAGCTGCCACTCACCAAATCGCTAGGAGGAGTGACCCGGCAGGGAGTCAGGCATCCAATATTGTCCATTCCACATGGGGCCAGTGCAGGGGGCTGCTGCTGTTCAGAATATTGCCGGGGTATTGATCAATAGTTTCACCTAGTTGGAGGGAATCCGTGAGTAGGTTTCATGGCAGTTTGTCCTCATGTAAAACACATCCATGCAGGGAGACTGCTGAATGAGAAAATCTGCCCCCCAAAAGGGAGCAATAACTCACCGGCTTCTGCACAGTTAGATATTCATCACATGTAGCATCTGATCGTTTTACTCAGCTCCACTCTCCATCCACAAGAAAGGGTCTGGGCCAGTCTATCCAAATCCCAGCAAGGAGTAGCGGAGCTCCACACATGCCCCTCAACACCTCCGCGTCGCTGTGGCCTACGTGAGGCAGGTGCCACCCTATATAGGCCTCCAGCACAAGCCCGAAGCTCCTCTCGATAGCTGGCCGGAGCAAGACCACACCCCCCCCCCCCCCCTCTCTCACCTCCTCTCCGGCATCTCCTTCCACAGCGCCTCCCGTCCTATCCGACGGCGGGTTGCGCCACCACCGTCTCGCTCCTCCCTCCTCCGACGGCAAAATCCAGCGCCCCCCGGCTCATCACAGGGCGTCCGGGCAGGAGAGCCCCACTGTCGGCGTTAAGCCGTGAGTATCCCGGCATCGCGAGGTCGGCATCCACTCCACCTCTGTCCCGAGGGCTCAGGGGGCGGGGCCAGAGCCCCAGAGTGCGCGGCCCTAGCTCATGCCGCCGTCACTTCCTCCATCAATACAAATATATTAAAAACATTCTTAATCTACATAGTTGCGGTGCAAAATTTATATAAACATACTCAGATCTCGCCTATCGTTTAAACCCAAATCACCTAAAGCATTACATGCGGAGATCCATTTAGCTTCCCTTTGTAGCAGCCATTTTTTTCTATCTATACCTTCCTTTGGGTAGATTTTTTCTATGCCACAAAATTTAAGGTGCTTAGGATCTCCTTTATGTATTTCTTTAAGGTGTTCTATTAGTCTAAAAGTTCATAAGTCGGTGACAGAGCCCCCCCGGACGCCCGATCGTGTCCGGGATCGGCTCTGTCACCGAACCCCTGTCCAAATTTATAGACTGGATGTTAAGACCTCTACTTAAAGAGATACCCAGCCTTGTAAAAGACACCGGTGAGTTCCTTAAAGCAGTAGAAGATTCCTATTGGCCAGATGATTTTGTCTTTGCATCCATCGATCCATCATGAGCGTCAAGAATCTTGAATTTAAAGTACCCTCACTCGCAGAACGCGAAATGAGAATGTTTTGGACTCAGAACTCACTTAAATCATACGAGGACAGCGGCAGAGTACCACGAGGTTTTCGTAATTATAAATCCCCGTCACAATATACGGATGACCATGCATTCTTGTTTAAATGGACTGAATTGCACAAACAATATTCATTAAATATGATGAAGCTGGTAATAGAACGTAATGAGGAAGAATACCAACGTATAACTGAAGAATTACATAAAGCCAAGATCGAATTGCGCACACGCCTTAATGATGAACAATATCAGAACTTTGCTAAAAAGCTTGAGAAGAAACTTGTCTCTTTGCAATCAGTCATCAAAGACCAGAAAGGGGACAAGTTTCTCAGGGACAAGGTGGACTACGATTCAGACCGGGTTTTCTCCTTTCAGAACTTTAACCGTAGACCTCGTCAAAGGAAAAACAACAATAAAAATAAAAAGAAATATTCAGACTATTGGACATCTGATACAGAATCAAGCGGTTCAGATGAGAACACACACGAAAAAACCGCACCCCCTATTGGCAGAGACGGCCCTTTAGAAGAAAGAAAACCCGGAGAGGGCGTAAGCGGAAAACAAAACGCCTAAATAAAAAGGAAGAAAGTGTCATGGAGGTCCTGAATAATCCCATGGCAACAGAAACACCTAACCCTACTATCATTAATCTTACAGAACTAGAACTGGACAATGCCACCATCTCTTTACTAACAAAAGGACTGAACTATTGTATAACAGAGACATTTAATAAAACAGATTTTGAAATCGACCTCTTTAAGGGAATTCGTAAATTAAATTTAAAAAAATTCTTCTCTTACAAAAATATGGAAGCAACCTCAATGAAAAAGGAAGGAGAAATTCCGATTACAGTAGGCCCCTTGGGATTCAGTGCATTGAGAAATGCCTCAACCGAAGAATTGAATTGTCTATCTACTTTAATGGACTTTTTGGACGAAGAGGAAGAACGGGATACAGAGGAAGAATACCTCACAGTGATGGACTTAAGAGGAGGACTTAAATCTACCTTTTGTCCACCTACCCAGCCCGGATCTAATATAGACCTCTTCGAGAAAAAAGTCCTAGAAGAAATGCAGGCACTAATCTACCCCTCAGATGCCCCGAACTTATCCGTAGATGAACTGAAAGCTTTAAAAAAAATTACAGCATAATAACAATGTTATTATTAAAATATCGGATAAGGGGGGTAATGTGGTTTTAATGCCTAAGGAATACTATATTAAAGAATGCATGAGACAATTAAACAACACGAATATCTACAAACAGCTATCGAGCAATCCCACACAAAAATTTATATCTAAACTTAGATCCCTACTAAGAATCGGATTCGAAAGGGGCGTCATTTCAGAAAAAACAGCCACAAAATTACTACCTTTGCACCCAAAAAACCCCCAATGGTACTTCCTTCCAAAAGTTCATAAGTCGGTGACAGAGCCCCCCGGACGCCCGATCGTGTCCGGGATCGGCTCTGTCACCGAACCCCTGTCCAAATTTATAGACTGGATGTTAAGACCTCTACTTAAAGAGATACCCAGCCTTGTAAAAGACACCGGTGAGTTCCTTAAAGCAGTAGAAGATTCCTATTGGCCAGAAGATTTTGTCTTTGCATCCATCGATGTGGAATCCCTTTACACGAGCATACCGCAAGACCAGGCGGTTGCTGGGGTTAAGGGGCTCCTAGCCGAGGCAAGCAAAAGCAATGAGGTGGTTGAATTTATAGGTGAAGCCTTGAACTTCATTCTAGAGTGTAATACTTTTGTATTTAATGATATCTGGTATGCGCAGGTGAGCGGCGTAGCAATGGGAATGCCGGTCGCCTGCACATTAGCCAACATCTACGTATATATACATACAGTCAACAATCCATATATTGGACACATTGCTAAATACCTGCATTTTGTAGATGATGTCTATATTACATGGACAGGTACGGAATCCGCATTTACTGAGTTCGTAGATTACCTCAATGTGTCTAACAATATGAATTTAAGGTTCACATCAGTGGCAAGCGCACAACAAATCAAATTCCTCGATATCAGACTCATTAGAGATGGAACTTACATTAACGTAATTGGTTACAGGAAGAACACAGCAGGTAACTCCATATTACACTTCAATAGTTACCACCCTATACATCTAAAAACCTCTATCCCCTATAGCCAATTCCTTAGGCTTCGGCGTATCAACAAGAATGAAGAAACGTTCGATTTGCAAGCAGGCGAGCTATATGATAGGCTCATCAATAGAGGTTACCCTCTTAATGTCCTGAACAAAGCCTTGGCAAGAGCAAAATCTAAAAAATACAGAGTCAATACACAAACTAAGGAAGAAAGGGATGTTAATGAAAACAAGAACCGCATTGCATTTACTTTTCACTTCAGTCCAATGGCGAAAAAAATAAGCAAAATAATTAATAAACATCCAAAATGACGCAGACCTACAAAAACATAACTTACAAAAACCACTAATATCGTTTAAAAAATGTAAAAGCATAGGAGACACACTCACAAGAAGCAAATTTTCAGATAAATATAAATCAGATAATTTGTTAAAAAATGCATCGCCGAGAGGAAATTTTAAATGCGGCTCTTGTAATTGGTGTACCTATTCACTTGCTACCAAAATCTTAAACCTAGGGGGCACGCAGATAACAATAAAAGATTGTATTTGTTGCAGAACGAATTGGCTAGTGTATGCTATTATCTGCTCGTGCGGCCGATTTTATATCGGGTGCACGACCAGAGCATTACAAATCCGATTCAGAGAACATGTATATTCTCTAAGAACCGGCAAAGGAGCCCCAAGACTAATAGAACACCTTAAAGAAATATATGAAGGAGATCCTAAGCACCTTAAATTTTGTGGCATAGAAAAAATTGACCCAAAGGAAGGTATAGATAGAAAAAAATGGCTACTACAAAGGGAAGCTAAATGGACCTCTGCATGTAATGCTTTAGGTGATTTGGGTTTAAACGAGATCTGAGTATGTTTATATAAATTTTGCACCGCAACTATGTAGATTAAGAATGTTTTTAATATATTTGTATTGATTTTTATTTTTCTACACGGAAAACGATTGAAATGTTCCACCCTACCCACCTACGTCAGGAGAGGAAGAGGATATACACCTCCTCCTGGCCAGGTGAAGGGCGTAGTCTGATGATACACCGGATGGTGTGAAACAATATTGTCACTACTTCTAGTTGGCGTCCTCACCCGACCTGACTGTTTTACCACATGCACATGGAATTAAGAAAATAAAGAAGCTTACATCCACAGTGGTGAGTGGTTCATTCCTCTACTTTATATTTGATATTGCACGGACTATCATCCCTTTGAGTGCACCCCACAGAAGCTCATATCTGTCTCTCCCATGTACCGTGACTGCACACTGGAAGTTTACTACAGCCTAAGTTAGGTAGTGCCGACACCTGTACCTGAACTCTTGAAAAATAACAATAAAATGGCATAAATATATTAAAATGTAACCACACACTTATATAGTAAATCCGTCCTGGATAGGACAATAGGCAATGTATTCTGTTATATCTTCACTCTATCATCAAATTCAGTGATCACTTATGTAGCAGTGGAACATAAAAGGTCCACTTAAATACTTTATAATTGTCCAGGTATAGTGAGTCCAGTATATGGAAGGGGATTGCAGAGGCTCTTACCAGTCTGTTAACCCGCGGCCTGAGCTGCCCAAATTACACCTACACCCACGGTGTCTAGCAAAAATACACTAGATAAAGAAATTGGGACTCAAAGGTCTGTGAATATTTGATATAAAATTAATTTATTTGTAAAATTGATTTATTAATGTACAATTGATAGTATAAATGATATTAATAGTAAATATTATAGTGCTATGTGACCTACAGGTCGATTGTAGGTCAACTAGATCACAGATAGTGTAAGATAGTGTAAGATAAAATCAGTGTGTAAGTAATGGAATAAAATAATATAAAAACAATAATATAAATACAATGGTATAAAGTGTCCACAATAATACAAGTGACTTCAGAATTGTACTCCTGGTATAATTAATTGTAGTCCGAGTGAATACACGCTTCTCTCATTGCATGTAATAGATATAAGTGCAGATTCTGACAAATACCGATATACTGTAATCGAAGTATGGGTATAGATCAGCAAAGTACTTTCTTTTTATATGCAGAGCGCAACAGCACAAGTTGCAATTGTATCCAACTTATAATAGTTTGTATCAACTTTCAAGGTAAGTGTAAAATGAGCTTTCATTCGTGCAAAAATCAATCCTGGCTCCTAGACAGAGAGCCTGCTGCAGGAGACTCAGCCGTCTCACAGTGCAGCAGTGGTAAGTGTAATAGACAGTCATGGATCGATGTGCAAATGTTTAAGATAGAGTTTGTACCTTGATTAGATGTGTGCTGGTCTCGGTGCAATCCCGGCTCTAGCACAGAGGGCCCACTCCTGGAGATTCGGCTGTCTGCAATTTGACAGTAATGGAAGTGGGCTCCTTTTGTGTGGACTGCAGCTGTTCTGTAGGTAACGACCAATCTGTGTACTCGTGACAGGTGATACGTGCCTGTCCAAATGAAGGAAACAATAGTAGTGATGATCGTTGGTACTTGGTCTATGAGAGGTAACATTGGATATTGTTGCACTTGTAGTGGTAGTTAAGGCTGGACGCGTTTCAGGTCCTCCTTAGGACCTTTCTTCAGCAGCTAAAAGCAATAGTGGAATGATAATTTCTTAAGATATATATAGTTCTTACTCCTCCCTTTTTTGGTGGGGAGGTTGGAAAAGGGTGTGGAAAATGTGGAATTGATTAAACAAACTGAGTGAGTGAAAATGTAGATGTTTAATGAAAGGTAAGTGTTGGTAAAAAAAAAATATATATATATATATATATATATATATATATACAAAAAAAGAGGATTGCAGCAGCACACATTGGTCAAAAAAATTCAGGCTCTTAGCGCACTTTTTGATCAAAACGTGTCCCCCATCCACCACGGGGAGGTGGCCTCATTTAGGATGGGAGCCTAACACTCAACTATCCACTCACCTCTGCTGGGCATATAGCCTCTGACTGGGTGACATGCTGGATCCATTTAAAACTCCACCTGTGAGAAAGGGGGAGGGGTGCACAGCTAAACAGGGTGCCATTTCCCCCTGAATTGTACACACAAGAAAAAAGAAAGATAGCCGGCACAACAGCCCAATACACTGCCATGGCATCAGAGTATACAAAAAAAGAGAATTGCAGCAGCACACATTGGTCAAAAAAAAAAATATATATATATATGACTAAACATAGGGAACTAATCTTGTGAATTATATAAAAGTACGAACGGAGACAGAAATGGGAAAGTAAAGTCTCTAATGCACATGAGCGCCAACATCAATATTGAAATGTTATTATTGTATGCTGCAATATGGCAATAAATGAGCAAAAATAATAATAAAAGCAAACAATAGAAAAAATAAAAAAAATAGATAAAAAATGGAAAAATTAAATATAAAAAATGGAAGTATGTGTATGTACTCAATTTGATTGCAAGAATAGGGTAAAAATGATTGGATTGCTTGTGAATATGGGGTTAATGATAAATAAATATATAATGTAAACTGTATATAAAGAAATAGTGATTCCGGATACATTTGTGTGTAATATAGTAAAATGTAGTTAAAAAACGGTTAAAATATAATAAATTATTCCGTCATAAATAATCATATCCAGTGATGTGTGTTAGGGTATACATGTTTCAGCACCCAGGGCTACGCACAGTGTGAAGTGGGATCGGGTTGAAGTGGGGAAGGGGTCCCGATCAAGAACAGATTGGAGTGCTGATATAACAGCCTGACTCCAATGTGTCGTCGGAAGGGACCACCTTCTAATCTAGAAACCCGAATACCTCCAACTCACTGTTGAGACATTTGGGTGCCATGGAATCAAATTTAAATATTTTTCTGGATTCTGCTCTAGACATTTTACAGTCTTGTTGGGTTATTTGAATGGCTGCATATTTCAGATTGTTAGGATTGCTTTGGTGGTATTGTTTAAAATGGGCTGATAATGGATGTTTATTGCTCTGTTTCTTAATATTATATCTATGTTCCAAGATACGGGTTTTAAGAGCTCTAGAGGTGCAACCAATATAGTGTTTGTTGCAAGGGCATTCTATTATATATTTTACACCTTTGCTCGAGCAGTTAAGAAAATCATTTATTTTATGTGTAAAATAGTTTGAGGAGGATTTCATTTCTAGGGTTTTTTTTTAATCAAATTTGACATTGTCCACATCTGAAGAATCCTTTCAGATCGATTATGGTGGATGGCGTTTTAGGATTCTGATTACCTGACCGTACTGTAGGTTCGATTTTGATACTTAAATTAGGAGCTCGAGTATAGATGATGGACGGTTTATTTGGAAGAAATTAGTTTAAAGTCCTGTCCTCACACAATAATGGCCAATATGTTTTAATGATAGATTCAATTCTGTGATATTGTGTATTGAAGGGGATGAGAAGTTTAGGAGACTCTTTTTGTATGGATGTGGATGTATCAGGTGGTTTGGGGACAAAAAATGTGGATCTGTCTAAGTGGCGAACTTTCTCCAAGGATTGTTGCAGACCTCCCAAAGGATATTTTTTGGTGATAAATTGGTTAGTGAGTGCCTCAGCTTCTATTTTGAATTGTTCATTGATTGTGCAATTGCGCTTTAATCTCTGGAACTGGCTGGTATTTATATTTACGGTATGTGTTACAGATGAGTCTATTGTTATTTGTGGATATTAATAGATCTAAAAATTCTACGGAGGTGGCACTGGTGTTTGGAGTAAATTTGAGATGAAAATTATTAATATTAAGAGAAGTTATAAAATTGTCCAGATCGTGTTTGGTACCTCGCCATATAAAAAATATGTCGTCGATGTAATAATGCATGACACCAGATCGCCTCCCAGCTGCGGATCAATGGTGATATTTTCCCAATCTGCCATAAATAGATTGGCGTAGCTGGGGGCGAATCTGGTGCCCATGGCCATACCATTCGTTTGTAAAAAAAAAAATTGTTTGTAAATAAAATAATTATGAGTTAGGATAAAATCAATGCCGCCAAGGATGAATTGGATTTGGTCCGGTGGGAGGTCTGCATGGTTATGTAATGTATTGTGAATGGCTGTAAGTCCCTGTTTATGGTTGATGATCATGTAAAGGGAGCTGACATCTAATGTTCCCAGATACCAGGTTGGGTCCCAAGTAGTAGATTCTACAATTTGAATAATTTGTGTAGTGTCCCATATATATAAGATGGGGTTATTTTGACATATGGTTGTAACAATTGATCGATATATTGTGAAAGGTTTGCTGTAATTGAACCGATACCTGACACGTTCGGGCGTCCTTGGGGTTGTATTGGATCTTTATGGATTTTTGGAATTGTATAAAACACTGGTATACGTTTATGGGAGCCTGTTTTGTAATCAACTTCGTTTTTAGATAAAATCCCTATATCCCTTGGTTTTTTGCATAATGTTATAAGTTCTTCTAAAAATTGTGTAGTGGGGTCACCTTTTAGTTTAGTATATGTGATAATATCATTCAATTGGGACATGCATTCAGCCATATATGTTGTAGTGTCCATTATTACAATGCCTACTCCTTTGTCAGCTGGCCTGATTGTGATAGATAGATCTTGTTATTGTTTTATGGCTGTCAATTCACCTGGTGTCAAGTTACCCCACATTTGTTTTGGTGTTTTAATTTTTCTAAGATCATATTCTACAGCTTTTTTGAAGGCTGTCATATCAGGACTAATTTCCTGTCTGGGAGAAAATGAGGAATAGTTTTTCAATGTGGTATGTTTATAGATGGATGTGGTCATGTTCTGGGTTGCTATGGGGTTTTTCAAAAAATATTTTTTCAAACTTAGTTTACGACTGTACTTTTCAATTCCTATATAAATGCCAAATTTATCTAATGGTTGGCTAGAGGCAAATTTGAGTCCTTTATTCAATAGTTTAAGTTGGTTAGGATTGAGAGTGGCAGAACTAAGGTTAAAAATAGAGCTGTCTGTGGTGTCTGAATTTATGTTTTGGTTTCTTTGGCCCTGGATTGTTCTAGTGGTTTGATTTCATCCTCTACAAATTTTCTTTTTTGATGTTTTGTGTCGTGGGGTTGATTGGAAGTGTTTGGTGAACTTGTGCAATTGTCTCTATAGTTTGGTTTTCCTTGGTACTATTGGTTGTTTGATGGATAAGTCCATCTTGTGAATGTTGGATTGGTGATAGGAGGTTGGTCTGTGAAAGGTCTGATGATATTGTGTTTGATGTTGTTGATTGTAATTGGGTTTGTGAGTTGTGTAGTGTCTTGGATTCTGAAAATGGTCGTAAGAGCGATATCTCGGGCGTGGGCTGAGGTATTGGGGCCCAGAGTGGTATCGAGGTTGTGGATAATGTGTTCTGGAGGAGTTATAGTGGTTGTGATTTTGTTTGGGGTATTGTGGACTGCGTATTAAGGGTTGAGATGAAGGATGTGAGTGTGGTGGGTGTCTTCTTGGTGTAGTCTCTTCTAAAAAATGCTTATCAGTGGATAGTGCAGTGTATCTATCTATTGGTGATGGGTACATTATAAATGATTGTCTGGTTATTAGATTTGGTAGGTAAATTGTGTGAATCTGAAGTTTGTTTTGTATTGTTCAATAGATGTTTTTTTGTTTTCCTAGTAATTATTTCGTTTTCAATGGAATCTAATTTTTTGCATAAGGCTTCATGATATTTCAGAAATTCTGCCGTTTGTTTAAATGCATCTATGGTAGTGTGTATATCTGCAATTTTGGAATCAATTTCTACTAGTATCTCTTGCCTTCTTTCGACAACTAATTTGGTAGTTTCTATAGATAAAAAAAAGCCTTCCATTTAGTGTAGAAGGATTCGCTCCCTAGGTCACCTGCCGGGGTTTTATTAGACCTTTAGGAATATTCTGTGTGGTAATCATATAATTTTATGTTTTGATTTCCCCTTTCTGTTTTATATTTTTAATTAAATAATGTTCGAGTTCTCTAAATGTTTCTGAAAGTGTTTTTGAATGGGACATATTGTTGGTTTGATTTATAGTTGAAACTGAATTTGTGAATTCAAATGACTCAATAATCTGTTTTGTAGCTAAATGTGTCCAAATATTCATGGTTTATAGATGGTAGAGCACAATCTGGAAGGGGATTGGAGAGGCTCTTACCAGTCTGTTAACCCATGGCCTGAGCTGCCCAAATGACACCTACACCCACGGTGTCCAGTATATGACAATCAAGTCTATGCCTCCCCGGTCCGGGGATGAAAATACAGGGGAGCCTATATGAGGATTCCTCTATGATAGTGTTTTGGTGACTCATAACTTTAGCCAGTCATACGCATAGGTAAATTGTACCTATGCATTTGACTGGCTAAGGTTATGAATAAACAGAAAAACATGAATTACACCAGAATGCAGTGACCGATCGGGACGCTGTAAGTATCATTTTAATCAGTGTTACCCACACTACAAGCCTGTATGAAAGGTTAGTGCGGGTGATACTGATGACAGATTTTCTTTCAGTGTTTTTAGATATTTTAGTCAAATGTTTCTATTTAATGAAGTACAATTAGAAGTGTTTACTGACAAATGCATCAAATTTATTCAGAGGCTTAAAGGGGAAAACAAGTACTTGTTTATGGATAGGGGAGAAAAAATTTTTGGTCTAAGGTCACAAAATTTAGTAGACTTCAATCCCATTGAGAACTTGTGGTCAAGCCTCAAAAGGCTGGTAAACGAAAAAAAAACTAAGAAATTGTGA
Source organism: Hyla sarda (assembly GCF_029499605.1). Classification (NCBI taxonomy): domain Eukaryota; kingdom Metazoa; phylum Chordata; class Amphibia; order Anura; family Hylidae; genus Hyla; species Hyla sarda. The sequence continues at coordinate 327,580,509 of NC_079192.1, forward strand.
TAAACTCAATGCACTCATTAGACAAGAATGGATTGACATCAGTCAGGATTTGGCCATTAAAGGCCTACTCCGCCCCTAGACATCTTATCCCCTATCCAAAGGCCAGGCGTTCTAAACATAAATGCTGCTGTGCTAGACTTCGGGCACCTGTGTTTGTCACTCCCCACTCGATTAGGGTCTATGGGAGGGGGTGTGACAGCTGTGGTCACTGGTAATCCAGCATGGAGCGGAGTTCGCTTTGTGCGGCAAATTACTGGGGTGCCGGGCAGGAGATCGCGGGAGGTTCCAGTGGCCAGACCGCCGCAATTAGACATATTATCCCCTATTGTTGGGATGGGGGATAAGATGTCTAGGGGGTGCAGTACCACTTTTAGTAGATATACAGCATGCCAGGGTGAATTGCAGAAGTCTTTCTTAGAAGGATAAACACTGTAAATATTGAGTCTTTGCATAAACCCTATTTGTGTGTCAATAAAAGTTTAATAACCTATGAAATGCCTATGAATTGTACTTCAGTATACCATAGAAACATCTGACAAAAAGATCTAAAAACACTGAAGTAGCAATCTTTGTGAAAACCAAAATATGTGTTAGTCTCAAAATGTTTGGCAAAGACTGTAAAGACCCTTTTAGACAACCTGACAGCCTCCCAATGAGGAGGGATAATCTCAGTGATCAGTGCTTGTTTACTGAGCCTTCAAAAGGCTCCATAAATTGTGCAGCTGGGCCGCAAGAACGAATGTTGGATCGTTCGCACTTCCCGAAACTTCAATCATTGTCTGCCCTTTCTACACAGAGTGATATATGGACAATAATTCTTATATCACCCAAACATTCGTTGTCAGATTGGTGGCCCTTTTACCATTATCAGAAATGAGTGTTCCTAGAAACACTGGCCCTCATTTACTATGCTAAAATCGACTAGTTTTTTCGGGTTATCTCATATTAATTTGGTGCATAGTGTCTGCAACATGTCGCCGCCACCGTGTGACAGTGTGCACCAGGAAAATCCAACAAACCTGACATTGCATTCGAAAAAGCCGAAATGAGGCGTGGTCGGACCCAACCTATATACTATTGAATTCACAGAAAGTCCTGTAATCAAATGGCTGGAAATTTCCACCAAGAAAAAGCTGGGTCAGAAATGTATTCCGACTTGTAAATCTGTGAATCCACAAAGTAAACAGAGAGGAATCCTGCAGGTCGGAAACAACATTTCACACAAGTAAAATCCCAACACTCTTAGTAAATCAGGGCCATGAAGTCAGCCGATAACTTGACCATGTAAAAGGGCCTTAAGGCTGGAACTCTACTGAGGTTTTTTTTGCAAAAACGCCATTAAAAACGCCAATTTTCCCGCACTGCGTTTTTTCAGTGAAAAAAACGCCACGTCCAGATGTTAGCTGCAAGTCAATAGTAAACTGCAAAATGCCAGATTCACTTGGCGTTTTTCAGCTTGGCATTTTTTTTTTATCCTTTTGGCGTTTTTCAGCAATTTCGGGCTCAGAGGCTGGATTTTCAAAACGCCCGACAAAACCCAGTTTGGCATTTTTTGCCCTGAAATCGTGGCGTTTTTATTCTTTTTTGGACATTAGCGATCCAAAAAAGTGATGGAGATACCTTTTTTATTAAAATTTCGTTGGGTACCATTAAAAAAAATAATAAAAAAGATACAGTAGTGATGGAAAAAATTTTACGAAATGTATCTTTTATTACGAAATGTTTATTAATTTTTAACAGGGTTCAATTTATGTGTGTGGGCAGGACAATAAAAATGTAGCCGACAATAATAAAATGTAGTGTGTGTGTGTTTTTCACTTTATTTTATAACATTTTTTAGGTAGTACTACTACTCCCAGCATGGAACACACTGTAGTAGCTGTACTAATAGACAGATCGCCCGCTGCGATCTTTCTGTATAATGTATAGATGCGGCGGCCACTCTTCTATGGTCCCTGCACTGACGTATATATGCACATATTCATATTTCCCGCAGAGAGCTGTGATTGGTCAGATGGTTCCAGCCAATCACAGCTCTCTGTGAGAAATCAGAATGTGTATATAAACTTCGTGCAGGGACCATAGGAGAGCGCCGGACGCATCCATACATTATACTGGAGGATCACAGCGGGTGTCAGTAGTGATACCCGCTGTGATCTTTCCTACTACTACTCCCAACATGGAGCACACTCTGCTCCATGCTGGGAGCTGTAGTACCTGCATTAATAGACAGATCGCAGCAGGTGTCAGAAGTTACACTCGCTGCGATCTGTCTATTAGTGCAGGTACTACAGCTCCCAGCATGGAGCAGTGTGCGCTTCATGTTGGGATTAGTGGTACCTGCAGTTAAGTGCACATCACAGTGGATGTCACTACTGACACCCGGCGCTCTCCAGTGTGTTCCATGCTGGGAGTAGTAGTACTACATAAAAAATGTTAAAAAAAAGTTAAACACACACACTTTATAAAAAAGAAATTATAAAAATGTTCTTATAAAAAATAAACATTTAGTTAAATACATTTTTACATCCCTACGCCAGAATAAAACCCAGAAAAAAAGCAAAAACTGTGGCAGTTTATCTGGCGATTTTATGCCACAAAAATCGCAGGGCAAAAATCTCAGTGGAGTCCTAGCCTAACCATTATTTTAAGATGTCTACCATCTGTCATTTGCATATGCCATAAATGTCCGATAGCTGCAGGTCTCCTGACCCCACTGCTTATGATGGAATCTAGATCCAGGCAGATATATGGGAGTAACAGAAACAGCAAAACAAATATATTTCTCCATAATCGTACTATTTTAGATATTATACATACTGACCAGTCTGGATTCATGCCGGGCAGGTCCACCTCTGATAACATCCGCAGGGTGCAGGTCCTTACTCAGATTGGGGCTACTGGGGGGAGGGAATGGGCTCTAGCCTCCCTAGACATGGTCAAGGCATTTGACTCCGTTGAATGGCCTTTCCTGCTGGCAGTCCTTGAAAGGTTTGGGTTTGGCCCTAACTTCATTAAATGGATTTCCCTCCTTTACAGGTCCCCGAGAGCGCGCATGTCTATTAATGGTGCTCTTTCTCCATATTTCACACTGGGTAGGGGTACCCGTCAGGGCTGCCCTATCCCTCCCCTTTTATTCGCCATTGCTATAGAACCCCTAGCTCTGCAAATCCGTCAACATTCGGATTATACGGGTATCCGTATTGGCTCTTGGGAGGATAGGGTAGGCCTGTACGCCGACGACATGATCCTTTTCATGTCACATTGGCCTTAGGTATAGACTTGATAGATAGGTTTGGGGTTTACTCGGGCTTGAAAATTAACTGGGGTAAATCAGTATACATGCCAATGAGGGATTTGCCGGTGGGCCCCCAGTTATTGGGTCTGAAAGTGGTGGATCAGTTTAAGTATTTGGGGATTATCGTAAACAGGCGGTTTGGGGAGGACCATCAGACGAACATCCTGCCTTTGCTCCCCTATATTCGGGACAAATTCAGGGTCTGGGCCACACTGCTGCTCTCAGTGGCGGGACTAATTAATCTCATCAAGATGGTGGTCCTCCCCAAGTGCCTCTATTTGCTGGAACATGCTTCATCTGTAGTGCCTGTATTTTTCTTTAAACAGCTTCACTCCCTTTTCCCTTCGTTTATATGGGGATGCAACAGATTCAAATTGAAGTTGGCTACCCTACTACCCTACCCAAAAGCCGAGGGGGTATGTCACTCCCTGATTTACAACTGTACTATATGGCCTGGCTGCTCCGGTACCTTAGACACTGGGTCTCTCCTCACCCTCTCCCTAATAGTGAGCACCACCTAGCCCATTACTTACATATGTCTCATTTGTGGCCTGTACTGGAGGGTAAGATTGGCCTGGGGGGCACATGGTTGCCGCTACATAAGCTGGCTTTCAAACTTTGGAACTCGACCAAACGACTGTATGTGTATACTGACAATGTCTTGGACCGGCAGCTATGGCATAACCCCACGTTGCCGCACTTTTCTGCCCAAATTGACCCGCAATTTTGGAGATCCCATGGGGTGATCTCTATTGGGGATGTTCATGACGGTGACTCTTTTAGGGACTTCCAGTACTTTCAGGACGAAAGGGCTGTCCCCCGACAGTCCTTTTTCCGATACCTCCAGCTCAGACACGCCTTCCATATGCAATTTCCCAGACCCAGTGCTCCATTCTCGCGTTTCCCGATTATTGGAGTATTTGCCACTCAGGGGTCTCATCTCCGCCCTGTATACTGCTTTGCTAGACGCCCAAATGTTAATTGAACCACTGTCGGTGGAGGTGCGGTGGAGGGCATGTGTACCTGGCCTGACAAGGAGGAATGGGATGAGGCTCTATCCTCCCATCTATATGTTTCTCCTTCTATAAATAATCGTCTGGTTCAGCTGTACATGTTCCACCAGTCGTACCTCACCCCGATCTGCCTGGTGAAGATGGGCAGGCGGCCTGATTCCTCTTGTCACCGTTGTGGGGCTCTTGACTCGGATTACATGCAAATGATGTGGTCCTGCCACTTCATTAGCTCATTCTGGTCGGAAGTGATACAATTTATTAATATGTTGATGCAACGCCCCGTCCCTTTACTTCCTAAACATTGCCTTTTAGGCCTATTTGATGAGGAGCAGTGGACACCTACAAAGATAGTGTTTCTCAGGGAAGTTCTGTTTCTTGTCCGCAAGGCCATAGCTTTGCGCTGGATGGAGCCCAGAGCACCCACACTAGTGGGATGGAAGGCTCTTGTCAACACCACGGTGAACTATGAGTACCTTGTATACAAACATTGTAAGACTCCCACTAAATTTCATAAAATATGGGCTACTTGGTGTGCCTCCCCTCATGCACATTACACAATATCCAGATTTCTAGCCACTAGGGACCAGCTTGCATCTAGCTCCTCTCTGTAATCTTCTCCTCCTCCTCCTCCCCCTTCTTTTTCCACCCTCCCTCCCTTTCCTCTTTTTCTTCCCCTCCCTCTTTTCCCTCTCCCCCCCTACTTTTCGGTCGGTCAGCCAATGCCTACCGGTTGGTGTTGAGTGTCAGTCGTGTCTTGTCTTTGTCTTCCCCCTCCCAGGTTATTTTGTTCCCACTGGAAGTGGTTGTTTTTTTTTTTTATATGTGAGTTAGTATTGTGGTTCATTGCTAATGTAATTGCTATTCTTCTGATAAGTTGACATCTTGCTTCCCGATGTGCCGGTTGGAGTGTATTTGAATGAAAAATTGTATGCTTGATTATTCTGTTTACATCATTCCTTTATTATGCAATTACAACGCAATAAAAACAGTTTAAAAAATATATATATTTCTCCATCCAGATACAGCATTTTCAACTTAGATGTAAATCTCAGAGAAATAAACTGCATCTATCAGACGTTTATGGCATATACTTTTAATATGCCACAAACATTCTCTAATAGTACAGAATTTGAAAGTATGTCTTGATTATACAAAAACAATGGAAGTAATAATGTGCATATTTTATTCATAGAAATAGAGAATAGTTTCTGTTTATAACAGAAAGAACGATACGGTGCTGGAACCAATGCCCAATGGATATCACTGACTTATAATAGGTTCACTGACTTCCCTTTATACTACTCACTTATATGGGACACCGGACCTCATCATTTTGATGGGAAGAAACCCCACTGCATACAGCACAAGTCTTTCCACCAAGTCTTCAGTGGAGGCCGTGTGTTTTAACACATGAACAGGAGTGGCTGCCATGCAAAAATACAGCAAGGCCACATATTTAAATTAGCTTATTATATGTGACAGAGAGTAGAACATCCTAAGTCTGTAGACAGGGCACGCAGTGTATACGACTTCATATTGACTTATGTTCCAGAAATCAAGGTCCCGTTGTTTGTGTTGTCTCCTTTTTAGAACAGTCCTTATGTTTTCCATTAGAGCAATAGAATGTTTGATGGATGAGATCCTGTACAGCCGAGACATCATTCACATCTGAAACACAAAACAACCATAACCTAGCTTATAAATGCTTAGAAGTTGACAACCAGAAACTGGAGGTCGTGTGTCCTTTAACGTGGATGTGAATCCAAATTCTAAATGATATAGTAGCCATCAGTGGCGTAGCGGGGGGCCCCGTCTAGGCTGGGGCCCCTTAGCCCCGGCCCCATGAAAGAATTGTGTGCCCAGGCCAGTCTTTAACGCGGGGCAAAAGGGGCAGCTGCCCCGGGCCCTGTAATTCCTGGGGGCCCAAAAGCAGCTCGCCCCTTTTGCCTCCTTTTTATGTTCGCCGCCGTCACTCATCCCCAGGCAGCCAGTACCACAATGGCTGTCTGGGAGATGGTCACGTGACGTGCAACGTCACGGGCGGCATCATAGAGAGGAGCGGAGCAAAGAGAGTCTCCCGCTCCTCCTCTTAGTCCCCACACGGCCGCTTCCAGGATCCAGGCCGCAGCAGGGGACCCACCGCCAGATATGTGAGTATGTATAATGTGTGTGTGGTGGGGGGGGGGGGGATTTATTATATAGTGTGTGTGTGTGTGTGTGCGCGCGTGTGTGTGTGTGGGGGATTTATTATATAGTGTGCGTGTGTGTGGTGGGGGGGGGATTTATTATATAGTGTGCGTGTGTGTGGTGGGGGGGGATTTATTATATAGTGTGCGTGTGTGTGGTGGTGGGGATTTATTATATAGTGTGTGTGTGTGTGTGGTGGGGGGGATTTATTATATAGTGTGCGTGTGTGTGTTGGGGGGGGATTTATTATATAGTGTGTGTGTGTGTTGGGGGTATTTATTATATAGTGTGTGTGTGTGTGTGTGTGTTGGGGGTATTTATTATATAGTGTGTGTGTGTGTGTGTGTGTGTGTGTGTGTGTTGGGGGTATTTATTATATAGTGTGTGTGTGTGTGTTGGGGGTATTTATTATATAGTGTGTGTGTGTGTGTGTGTTGGGGGTATTTATTATATAGTGTGTGTGTTGGGGGTATTTATTATATAGTGTGTGTGTGTGTGTGTGTTGGGGGTATTTATTATATAGTGTGTGTGTTGGGGGTATTTATTATATAGTGTGTGTGTTGGGGGTATTTATTATATAGTGTGTGTGTGTGTTGGGGGTATTTATTATATAGTGTGCGTGTGTGTGTTGGGGGGGGGATTTATTATATAGTGTGTGTGGGGGGTGGATTTATTATATAGTGTGTGTGTGGGGGGGGATTTATTATATAGTGTGTGTGTGTGTTGGGGGTATTTATTATATAGTGTGTGTGTGTGTGTGTGTTGGGGGTATTTATTTAGTGTGTGTGGGGGTTGGGGGGGATTTATTATATGGTGTGGCGGTGGGGTATTTATTATATAATGTGAGGGGGTATTTATTATATAATGTGGGGGGAGGGGTTATTATATAATGTGAGAAGGGAGGAAATTATACATGTGAGGGGAGGATAATAATGATTATTCTAATCCTCCCCTCACATATATGTAACAGCTCCCCCTCACATGTATAATCTGATAATCCCCTCACATGTATAATCTGATAATCCCCTCCTCACATTGATTATCCCTTCACATATAATCTGATTATGATATTATATATGTGAGGGGATTATCAATGTGAAGAGGGGATTATCAGATTATACATGTGAGGGGGAGCTGTTACATATATGTGAGGGGAGGATTATAATAATCATTATTATCCTCCCCTCACATGTATAATCTGATAATCCCCTCCCCCCGTAGGTATCCTGTACTGATGCTGAGTTATATCCTGTATTATACTCCAGAGCTGTACTCACTATTCTGCTGGTGAGGTCACTGTGTACATACATTACATTACTTATCCTGTACTGATGCTGAGTTATATCCTGTATCTGTATTATACTCCAGATCTGTACTCACTATTCTGCTGGTGAGGTCACTGTGTACAACTACATACATTACATTACTTATCCTGTACTGATCCTGAGTTATATCCTGTATTATACTCCAGAGCTGTACTCACTATTCTGCTGGTGAGGTCATTGTGTACATACATTACATTACTTATCCTGTACTGATGCTGAGTTATATCCTGTATCTGTATTATACTCCAGATCTGTACTCACTATTCTGCTGGTGAGGTCACTGTGTACAACTACATACATTACATTACTTATCCTGTACTGATCCTGAGTTATATCCTGTATTATACCCCAGAGCTGTACTCACTATTCTGCTGGTGGGTCACTGTGTACATACATTACATTACTTATCCTGTACTGATCCTGAGTTATATCCTGTATTATACCCCAGATCTGTACTCACTATTCTGCTGGTGAGGTCACTGTGTACATACATTACATTACTGATCCTGTACTGATCCTGAGTGTGTGTGGGATGGAGGTGGGGGACCAAAAAAAATTGCTTGCCCAGGGTCCAATCAAAATTAAAGACGGCCCTGTGTGTGCCGCTGGCGCTGCACTGCGCTGCCGCTCGTGGGCCCCTTACCGAGAATTGTGTGCCGCTTCGCTGCTGCTCGGAGGCAAAAACAAATGTAAGAATTACCTACAGATGCTCTTCACAAGTCCATAGAAAATGCCTATGGCAGTACATATCAGTATGGGCAGAGTAATTTGTGATGGGTGGGGTATATTGGCGTCGGCATGGCATACCTTGTAGGGGAGGAGCTTAGGGGCCTCCTCAAAAAATCTCGCAGGGGGGCCCCCAAATTTATTGTTACCCCACTGGTAGCATCACTCATTGTACTTTGAGGATTGGGCCACCACTAGGGCTGGGCGGTATACCGGTTCATAGCGAATACTAAATTTTTTTCCCTGCACGATATGAATTTCTCCCCATACCGCAATACCGGTTTGGCCCCTCCCCCTCAGGAATGAATGAATTATCAGCCACAGCGCGCTGTCCCCACATCGGGGAACTAATCATATGAGACCCACGAGCGCTGTTCTGCCCCCAATTAATTATTAGCCCAGCGCTGCACTGTCCCCATCGGGGTACTACTCACATATCACCCGCAAGCGCTGCCCTCCTCGTCCTCTTGGTTGTTGCGGCCGCCGGCGCTGACACTCTATACCAGCCGTTGGCTGTCCGGGCATGCTGGGAGTTGTAGTTTTGCAACACCTGGAGGTCCGCAGGTTGAAGGCCTCTGTTCTATACTGTATCCCTATGCCCGGGCTGCAAAAGGTAAACAAAATAAACTTCAACTCCCCTTCCCCGTCGGTCCGGAGCAGCTTCCTAGTGAATGGAACGTCGGAAAGCAGTTAGCCTATCACTGGCGCAGCGATGTTCCACCTCGGCCTGTGATAGGCTGAGCCCACTGTCATGTAAGAAGCCGGCTTCTTACATGACAGTGGGCTCAGCCTATCACCGGCCGAGGCGGAACATCGCTGTGGCCGGCAATAGACTGACGGCTGCCAGACGTTCACATCCCCAGGAAGAGCGTAAGGCCAACGTAGGAACATGCGTTAAAGTTTATTTTTGTTTACCTTTTGCAGCCCAGGCATAAGGATACCGCACAGTATAGACTCTATACTATACCATAGAGTGTCAGCGCCGGCGGGCGCAACAAACAGGAGAATGAGGAGAGCAGCGCTTGCAGGTGAAGTGAGTATTTACTCCGATGTGGACAGTGCAGTGCTGGGCTAATAATTAATTTGGGGGGGGGGGGGAGGGGGGAGAGGAATACCGTTATATACCGTGAAACCGACATAAGTTACAAAAATACTGTGATACACATATTTGCATACCGCCCAGCCCTAGCCACCACAGCATTCCAGAACAAAAAGGGATGTAGCAAAGATTTCAAGTTGACCAATGAAACATATCTATGGTTTCCTATTTCAGTACATAGTTAAAATAATTGCATCTAGTGCGTTCTAAAAGTATGAAAAACAAATATAGAATTGTTGTTAGAAGTTACAAAGCTCCGCTGTCAGTGTCCCAATGACAACACTTTTCCCCTAACTAATTTGTACTGTTAAAAGAAACTCAATTTAAAATATTTCTTACCATGCCATAGGTGAGGCGCACTTACCTATATTTAATTTACCAAGCAGAGAGGTGAATTCTTCATTTCCCTCTAATACACGAAGGAGGTTGGAGGACTCTATCCTTTCTAGTGTTATGGACCAATACACATAAATTTTCTGATTGAAACCAACATAAACCAAACATGGACTGTTCTGGTTACCTCTGCAGGCATAGAGTCCTATTGAGAAAATATTAAGAGAATATAAGAAAAAAACAAACAAACCCAGGAGGAATCAACCATAATAAAAAATGTTTTTGACATACTGTTTGACTGTTTACTTACCAGCACAGAAGGCACTGACATTTTCATCAACTTGGAAGCGAAGGACTGTACGGTTGTGATCTATGATGTACGTTTGCCCATCCCATGCACAGGCCACAACTTCTTCTTGTCCATTACCCTAAGGGAACAAAGCAAGTGCATGTTTTTAGTTGGTCTTTCTTGTGCTTTAGTATATGCAGATACAATACTTTCACTTTTGATTTTAAACACTTTTAAACCCCTTAATGACCAAGCCCATTTTCACCTTAAGGACCAGGCCAATTTTATTTTAGCATTTTTGTTTTTTCCTCCCTGCATTCTAAAATCCATATCTCCTTTATATTTCCATCTACAGACCCATATAATGGCTTGTTTTTTGCGTGACCAATTGTACTTTGTAATGAAACCTCTCATTTTACCATAAAATGTACGGCGAACCCCAAAAAATATTTTTTAGGGAGGAAATTTAAATGAAAACCACTATTTTGCACATTTTGGAGGGTTTTGTTTTCACACTGTACACTTTATGGTAGAAATGACATGTGTTCTTTATTCTGTGGGTTAATACGATTAAAATGATACCCATGGCTAGATACTTTTATATTTTTGTACCGCTTAAAAAAATCAAAAACTTTTTGTACAAAATCAGTAATCTAAAATCGCCCTATTTTGACCACCTATAACTTTTTCATTTTTCATTTATTTTTATTCATTTTTCATTTATATAGGGCGGTATGAGGGCTCATTTTTTGCGCTGTCATCTGTACTTTTTATAGATACCACATTTGCATATATAAAACTTCTAGATCATTTTTTTTACGTTTACGCCGTTCACCGTACGGGATCATTAACATTATATTTTGATAGTTTGGACATTTACGCACGCGGCGATACCAAATATGTTTATTAAAAAAAACATTTTTACACTTTTTGGGGGTAATAATGGGAAAAACTGACAATTTTCATTTTTATTGGGTGAGGGGATTTTTCACTTTTGTTTTACTTTTTATTTTAACATTTTTCAACTTTTTTTATTTATTTATTCATTTTTTACACTTTTTATGCCCCCATAGGGGAGAATCTATAGCAATCATTTGATTGCTAATAGTGTTCAGTGCTATGAATAGGACATAGCACTGATCAGTATTATCGGCTATCTCCTGCTCTGGTCTGCTCGATCTCAGACCAGAGCAGGAGACACCGGGAGACGGACGGAGGCAGGTAAAGGGACCTCCGTCCGCCATTACAGATGATCGGATCGCCGCGGCAGTGCTGCGGGCGATCCGATCATCTATTTTAACGCACGCATTGCCGCAGATGCCGTGATCTGTACAGATCTCGGCATCTGAGGGGTTAATGGCAGACATCTCGGATGTCGGCCATTACCGTCTGGAACCTGCTGTGTATGACAAGAGCACTGCTCCGATGCTCGCGATCATACACGGGACGTAAATGTACGTCCTGGTGCGCAAAGTACCGCCAAGCCAGGACGTACATTTATGTCCGTGGTCGTTAAGGGGTTAAATGATGCTAGGTAAATGGGGTATTCCAGCAATTAAAAGTTACCAGGGACCCCGGCTCTAACAGTGAGGAGCGCGTGTCATCTACTGGAAGACTGGACATGCTCCATTTATTTCTATAGGAGCGCCGATGATGGCCGAGTGCTGTACTTGTGTCTTTTCAGTGCTCCTATAGAAATTAAAGGGGTTATCCAGCATAAGGTGATTTTAGTATGTACCTGGCAGACAGTAATGGACATGCTTAGGAAGGATCTGCGCTTGTCTTGTGCTAAATGGCTATGCTGTGAGATTACCATAACACTGTGGCTAGCTTTCTGTGAACTGGTATTTCCTGTTTACAGTTTTCTTGTTTGCCTACAAATCCCATGATTCCATTTTCCTCCCTCCCACACATCAGCCACCCCACCCATTGAAACTAAATGAGCTGCAGACCTGTGGTCTTCAATCAGGATGCCTATAGCTGTTGCATTAGTTGCAGATTGATCCCTCCACCCATTGAAGCAGACATGCTCCCTGTCATCAGCTGACTTGTGAGTCAGGTCTCGACCGCATTGCAAGCTGGGAAAAATCCGAGACAGCGGTCATTTTGTATGCTGGTAAAAATAAATATTGGAGTGAAAATCACATAAGAATTGTGAGAAAACCGTCACACACAGGTACAGACACTATATTATGAACTACACTAACTTTACAGCCCCTGTAGCATAGTCAAATAAAAAAAATTCCCAGAATACCCCTTTAATATAGAGTGGGACCCCCTGCGATCAGCTACTTATCCCCTATCCTGTGGATAGGAGATAAGTGAATTTTTGCTGGCGTTTATCCTTTAACCCCTTAAGGACCAAGCCCATTTTGACCTTAAGGACCAGGCTAATTTTATTTTTGTGTTTGTTTTTTCCCCTCCTTGCCATAACTCTTTAATATTTCCATCAAGAGACCCATATGAGGGCTTGTTTTTTGCGTGACCAATTGTACTTTGTAAGGACACCTCTCATTTTACCATAAAATGTACGGCGAACCCCCAAATTTTTTTTTGTGACGAAATTTAAATGAAAACAACAATTTTACACGTTTTGGAGGGTTTTGTTTTCACGCTGTACAATTTACGGTAAAATGACATGATTTCTTTATTCTGTGGGTCAATACGATTAAAATGATACCCATCTTTACATACTTCTATTATTGTACCGCTTTAAAAAAATCTCAAACTGTAACCAAATTAGTAAATTTAAAATCCCTTTATTTTGAAGACCTATAACGGTTTCATTTTTCCGCATAAGCGACGATATGAGGGCTCATTTTTTGCACCGTGATCTGTATGTTATGTATATAAAACTTTTAATACACTTTTTATAAAAAATTTGGGGGAATATGAATCTTTGACTTTTTTTTTTTTTAACGTTTACGCCATTCCCCGTATGGGATCATTAACACAATATTTTGATTGGGGGGGGGGGGGGATTTTTCACATTTTATTTCCATTTTTTTTTTTTTTTTTTTTTTAACTGTTTTTAATTTTTTATCTCAGACCAGAGCAGGAGACGGACAGAGGCAGGTGAAAGGACCTCCGTCCGCCATTTTAGATGATTGGATCCCCATGGCAGCTGCAGATGCTGTATTGATCATGGCATCTGAGGGGTTAATGACGGACATCAGCACAATCACTGATGTTCGCCATTACCGGCAGGTCCCCGGCTGCTGATAGCAGCCGGGACCTGCAGTGCATGATTCTCGCATCGTTCCGATGCTCGCGGTCATGTACAGGACGTAAATGTACGTCCTGGTGTGCGAAGTACCTCCGCACCAGGACGTACATTTACGTCCGTGGTCGTTAAGGGGTTAAAAGTGAGCTGTTGTGAAGTGCATTCGTGAGGGGAAAAGAAAAGATTTTTGTGTACTCACAGTAAAATCTTTCTAGTAGCTTTCATTGGAGAACACAGGAAGTCAGGGGCTTATGAAAAAGGATAGAGGGCAAAAATCTGCCATTTAAAATAACTAAAGGTGACGCCCTCCTCCAGTCCAGACTGAAATGAGACAAGAAGTTTTGGCCAGGACAAAACCATAGGGGGAAGACCACAAGTCTCACACCAACGGAAGTAAGACTCCCAGGTACGGTGGTAGACCCTGGAGGAAAAAGGTTTATGTGCACGAATCATGATTCGGATGACCCGAGTGGAGAACCGCATGATCTCAAAACACAGTGGCTGAAAATTTGGGTGGAAGAGGGGACCCTGGGAAAGCAGGTCTGGGTGACCCAGAAGTCACAGTGGGAGACTGACCAAGGCCGCTAACCGGGCACATCTAGGCCAATCCGGAGGGACTAGGATTACTGGAATTGCTTTGGCCTTGACTTTCCTCAAGATCCAGGGAACAGGGGCAGAGATGGGAACAGGTAGGGTAAAGAGAACAAAGCTTACAGGATTGCTAGCATGTCTGCTGCCAGAGCTAAAGGGTCTTGAGTCCTAAAGACAAACTGAGGAACCTAGCAATTCAAAGTGAAAATCAGTCGGAAAAACTGCAGAGTGAAGTGACCATTCATATATATCGGTTGTCATGCAGCTGTCGCAGCGAAAAACTGTGCCTCCTGCCCCAATGTGGAGAAGGGGCCCGTCCCTGGAACCACGCTGTCAATGACAAGAGGCAAGAGTAACCTGGAACAGTATCCTATAGGAGAACACTGCCATAGAGGAAGAGGGAGCCAAAAACAGGTGCATGGGAAGAGGGAAGACCTAACACCCATGACTACCCCAACCTAGGGAGACACCTTAAACCCCATGGGGAAGTGAAGGGAAGGAGAGGCACATACCTATCTAAAGGGGGGCTCTTACTTAGCCTCAACAGCTTCAGGCTAGGTTTCCATACAGTTTTTTCCTGGCTTTTTTGGAAAACTGCCACTGTAGTTTTTCAGCCAAAGCCAGCAGGAATGGGAAATATAAAGAAAATACGTATACGTCTCCTGGAACCTAGCTTCAGCCAGCTAAGGCCGTGCTGCGTCTAGCCTGCACTCCAAAAGCAAGGTGAGCAAGGGCAGTTGGGGAACCAGCACATTAGTAAACTAGAAAAGCCAGGTAAAAGACCAGGTCCTAGAGAACTCCAGATCTGTGTCTGCCTCCTACTGATACTAAGCTAAAACCAATTACCTTAGTGCCAGTGAGTGGGTATATCCTGAGCAGGAGCCAACTAATTTTTTTCCCTTAGTGTCAGCCTCCAAGTGGCAGCAACAAATACTCATGGTTCCTGTGTCCACCAATAAAGCCCAGAGAACGTCCCAAGTCCTTGAGCAACAAAATTTGTGACAATTTCACACGATTGTTTAGTGTAAATAAATCCCCCACTGACCTTAGTATGTGTTTCCACCAAGGAAAATTAAAAAGTGTACACCCCTGACACAGACAAATGAGGTTAATTATAATCTGTATAGAACATTTTGGTGCAATACAGGCACTGTCTTACCGTTACATCAAGCTTCTCCAAAGCAAAGAGTTGATGATCAACCTGAACTGACCATAAGAGCCTGTCAGATCCTTGCATAAGCTTTAGTGTGCCTAGGGAGAGGAAATGCAAAAAAGAAATAAAAAAAAGTAAAAACTTATAGGCAAATTCAGCAAAATAAATACACTATATCATGGGTACGCAACTGGAATACCGTGGTCATTCGGACCACCCACCAGCTCTCTCCTCATTCATTTGTATTGGTGTCTTTAAGAACGCTCCAGCCACCCGGCACTACTTCTGTGATGCAGGTGCCGCAATTACCGCTGCCTAAATCATCTGCTCTGGCCAGGCCTAACCAGAAAGGCCAGAAGAAATGATTTCCTATACAGCTAATGTGGGGATACAGTGGCACAGATTTTGTGGGGGCACAGTTCAAGGGGAGGCATAGTGGCACAATGATGTCATGGAGGGGGCACAGACACCTCATTTCTTTTTTTAAGGGACACAGGGGTAATTATTCTGTACAGGGCACAGTGTTTGTCAATATTATATTTTGGGACATAGTGTGTGGCAGTAATATTTTCAGGGGCACAGTGTGTGGCAGTATTACATTCAGGGGTACAGTATGTGGCAGTGTTTAGGACATACAGGGAACAGTAGATTACATCCTCCACATTTCAGTGGCTTGTTTTACCCTGTTTATTAGGGTAATAATAATGTTCTACAACAGGAAGTGCCTGTTTCTTTCATGGCACTGCGGCCCCTAGGTGAACCAGGCCTTAGCATTCAGCTTGGACCTTCACCGGATGGCAGACCTGGATAAGCGGGCCCTCACTAATAATAGTTGAGTACCCCTGCACTATATGGATAAAAGTATTGGCACTTATTTATTAAACTTATGTGTTTTATTCAGTGGATGCATTTAGGGATTGCTGCAACTCATCCACAACATGGATTTTTGGCCCAGCCCTTTAGTTCCAGTGAAGGGAAATCTTAACGCTTTAGCATGTTAAGACATTTTGGACGATTGCATGCAAAGAGAAATTTAAAGAGAACACATTTATTTATTTATTTTATTATATGTTGGAACTTGTACTAGTATTCAGGTGAAGTTCCAAGGTTACTTGTAAACAGTGGTATTACATCCATCCATTAGGACAACTATCGTGGCATGTGGCAATCGGGTACCTTCCCCTTAGGCACCCACAAAGTGAAAAGCAAGTAATATACTGCCACATTTTATCTGCATTGGATGTTCCAGGAGATATTTGTGTCTGTTCACAGCTTCACCAGGGATAACATTTGCCAGGGAAGTCAGCTGATCGGTAGTGGGGTACTTATTTAGAAATGGGGTTTTCCAGAATGAACAACAAAAGCAGAGGGGGAAAAAACTCACCATCTAGGGTACATAATGCAAACAAACCAGGTTCTCGGTTTCCAACACCAGGTCCTAATATAAAATAAAATGTTTAACCATTTATGCATATTCTTGTTATAATAAGCTTTTCTTCACATTCAAGTTTTGTTCATGTGTTCATGAGAAAAAGTTGCTGAGTTGCCCATAGCAACCAATCAGATCGCTTCTTTCATTTTGCAGAGGCCTTTTCAAAAATGAGAAAAAAAAATCTATCTGATTGGTTGCTAAGGGCAACTCAGCAACTTTTCCTCTGGACAGGTTTTGATAAATCTCCCCATAGAGACTTATCCAAAGCGACTTGGAGCTGTGATTGCCGCAAAAGGTGGCTCTACAAAGTATTGACTTTAGGGGGGTGAATAGTTATGCACATTGGGGGAGATTTATCAAAACCTGTCCAGAGGAAAAGTTGCTAAATTGCCCATAGCAACCAATCAGATCACTTCTTTAATTACTGAGAAAGCCTCTGCAAAATTAAAGAAGCGATCTGATTGGCTGCTTTGGGCAACTCAGCAACTTTTCCTCTGGACAGGTTTTGATAAATCTCCCCCATTGACTTTTTCTGTTATTTTGTCCTATTTGTTGTTTGCTTCACAATAAAAAAAAATCTTCAAAAGTTGTGGATATGTTTTGTAAATTAAATTATCTGAAATCTTCAATCCATGTTAATTCCAGGTTGTGAGGCACCAAAATACAAAAAAAAAAAATAAATGTATATATATCTACACACTTTTGCAAGGTACTGTACATTAAATTGAGTTGAAATTTCAATATCTATTGTGTTTAGTAAACAGCATACCATTATGGGATACTCCTACTTCAGACATTTATAACATATTTAAAGAATATGAGATAAATGTCTACTAGATGTAAGTCCCATCTGCTCCTTTCTGTTACTCTCATACAACCGAATAGCGCCTCCCTTATGAAACTGCCATCACTTGTCTTGTTCACCTAATTTCTTGTTAGGTAGAGGCATTATTGACTACAACCACATTAGAAAAGAAACACTCACCTTGCTTGATGTTTCCCATTAGGTGTGTAGAAACATTTTTATTATGTATTCGGCCAGAGGTTTGGTGAAGGATGACATCTCGAGCAGAAATCTCCCTGTTCAACATGAGAAAATGTGACAGCAAAGGTTCACTTGAGTATTCCATATATTTCAAAATATGTTTTATTATACTAAGTAGTTATCCAGGATTACAAAAAAACATCACCACTCCTGTCCTCAGGTTGTGTGTGGTATTGAAGCTTGAATGGAAACAAGTTGTAATATCACACCCAACTTGAGGACAAGTCTGATGCGGTTTATAAAAAAATAAGCTCTTATTTATTCAAATTCTGGATAACCCCTTTAAGTTCAGGGAGGTGATAATTAAAACAAAAACAAAAAAAAACTTAAAACAAGCCATATCCTTAATTGCCAGGATCACAGAGCTCTGGTCCGCAGTAGTGTCCCAGAACAGATTGGCTGAGTAGGCGCAGCAAAGCAGGGGCTAGTGCTCCATGATACTGGTGGTGGTGTAGGAGCAGGAAACACATGTATATGTTTTGGGGTTCTTTTTAGCGTCAAAGGTACTTTTACTGACAGACTTCAATACAAAAACAGGGTGAAAACTATATGAAAAATAGAGTGAGCAGTGACCCAAACAGGAGCATTGTCCTAATCCAGCTGGCAATGGTGCAAGCATGGTTTTAGGTCCAGTGGGAAAACCATTTATGGGGCAAAAATGAGCCCATCGGAGTCAGCGTTTGACTCCGGTGAGCTCACTGAAATGAATGGGGTTCCGGACGGAACCGTCCCGGGTACGGGAGCGGACAGTTTTTGCTCCTCCCAACCGGATCCGGCACCCGTACACTACAAACCTAGTGTGAACCAGGGCTGTGGAGTCGGTAGATAAATGTTCCGACTCTGACGTTTTTTGTACTTACGACTCCCCGACTCCTCTGTATTAATATGCGAATGTATTTTATACATTCCTTGAAGGAAAGAAAGGCAACATACATGTCATTACCACAGGACTACTGGCTGGGAAGCCAACAGTCTACTGTATTGAACAGTTTGTGTGCTGATCTGCTGCTGAAGATAGGGCAGTGGGAGGATCCAGGAAGGGGCATTTATTATAAAACATGATTTCCCTAGTAGAATCCCATAGTCATGTTTAAAGTTTGAAGGGGTATTCCACCCCTACACATCTTATCCCGCTGCGAGTTCGTTCTGTGCGTAATGACGGGCGATACAGGGGACGGAGCAGTGTGATGTAATGGCTCCGCCCCTCATGATATCATGGCCCGCCCCCTTAATGCAAGTCTATGGCAGGGGGCATGACGACCACCATGCCCCCTCCCATAGACTTGTATAGAGGGGGCGGGTCGTGACATCACGAGGGGCGGAGCTGTGACGTAACGATGCTCCGGCCCCTATATTGCCCGTCATTACACGCAGAGCGAACTCGGGGGTCCCCAGCAGCAGGACCCCGGCGATCTGACATCTTATCTCCTATCCTTTGGATAGGGCATAAGATGTCTAGGGGCAGAGTACCCCTTTAAGCTAACAATCGAGTTTACAAGTTTTTATAGCCTTAGCTGAATGGCAGCAGTTTTTCCAATGGTTTACAGCTTCAGTCTTGGACTATTGACCCTCCATTCCCTTCACTTATACAAGTGTCTCTAGTCCTGCAAAAAACATTATCAGTGAGAGGCAATGTTACCCATGGGTTCCCTGTAACAGCAGAACACAACACTATGGAAAGTATAAATATTGCCGCTCCTAATTGTGCGTTGCGTGCCATATAGTGAAGCACATGAAAAGAATGCTTCTTCACTGTCCCTTAACGTGTTTGTTTTGCAGTTACGTGAGGCACTGCATGCACTGGTCTTTATTCTTAAAGTAGAGAAGTCATTAATTATAACTTTTTGTGAATTGGGACATTTAAACTTGCTTTTTTTTTTTTTTTTTTTTATTCCAATCTAAATTTAGCAGGAGTCGGTGCATTGTTTGCCGACTCAGACTCCAGGTACCCAAAATTTCGTCCGACTCAGACTCCACAGCCCTGGTGGGAACCCAGCCTTACAGAGGATGAAAGGGGAAGGGCAAAAGTAGGGTAGAACAATGTCCTCAGTGATGTGAAATGCAGACACCCCTTCAGAAGGAAGGAGAGGATGGGTTATAGTACAACCATGGTCTTGTGGACGACCAGGTAGAAGGACTTGCAGGAAAGTGCCGCCAACTTAGAAGTGACTGTGACAAGAAAAGTGACTTTCCAAGAAAAATACTTCAGGGGAATGTCAGGCAAGAGTTCTAAGGGAGAGCCCTGGAGGGAATTGAGGACCAGATTAAGTTGGCTCCACTGGAGGGAAAAAAAAATGCAGCAAACCTGCTAAGCAGGTCATGCCTGCATTCTACAGACACTAGGCTAAAACAATAATTGAATGCCATTATTTATTCTAAATAAATTCCTGGCAAGATGAGGGTAGAAAAGTATGTACATTTCCGAACAGTGGTAAGGGTCTCATTTTACCACCAAAATTCGGAGAAGTGAAGCTAAGCGGGAACATGGGATTATTGAAAATTTCCAAGATCGGAGAAGGGTGTATAACCCACACTTTTAAAACTAAAATACAAGCATGTAACCCTACCAGCGAGTTATACACCAATAAAGAGCAGAGGTGAGGGGTGAATCATCCCGTATTTTGTTACGTCAAGGCCCGCAGCGGCTGGCACTGGTAACTGTTCTAAAGTGGCAGCTGCTGATCTTGAATAGGCACCTGGCGCCGCGGTCACTTTAAATCAGTGACCAGTGGCAGCTGCCGGGACTGACGAGTGACGTTCCCGACGCCACACTGAGGAGCCACACAGTAGACATCACTCGTCAGTATTGCAGAGAAGAGCAACCCAGACGCTTCCTGAACCTGAGCCTGCAGGCGAGCCCGGAGACACAGGCCAAGTAAGAAAAAGAAATAGAGAAAAAGCAAGGGATTAAAAAAGATGGCTTAGAGGATGTGGCACGGGTGGGGATCAGAAATGAGGAAACGTGGCACAGGGGGGGAAAGCACAGATGGGAAAACATGTGGCACATTGGGGGGAGGGGGATCATAGTGAGAAAAAAGATGTGGCACATGGTGGGAATCAGAGTGATGGGAAAGATGTCGCAAGTTCAGAGCTTCCAAGTCATTTATTTCAATTATCCTGTTAAAATGAGGGTGCGTGTTATACGCCAATAACACATTTAATACGATAAACATTTCATCTGGATCCACATTTATCAAAACAGCCTTAAAAAGGTTTTACCATTTCCTATTTAACCTTTAAGACTCCTCACCTTGCCTCTGCAGCTCCCGGCCCCTCTGTTCCTAGCATGGACTCATCGCCCCAGGTACAACGAAGAATTGCATAGCCACAACCTGGCTGGGACACCATTAACTCAGGGGTACCATCTGCACCAGGGTTTACAGAAAGACTGTCAACCTGCAGTAAATAAAAGTCAAATTAATATATGGTTGCAAAGTCGCTCGGCATAATTCCAGTAGATAAATAATTCAAACATTATTTTGGTGACTTTTGGGATACATGCATAATACATTTTATAAATAACTTCATATAACTGTGCTGTTACATAGTTGCTGCAGGAGAAATGTAGTATTACTTGGAAGCCCTTCATCTGATCCCCTCGATGTCAACGACAAAAAAAGACAGGTTGTTTCCGAGAAATGTTTAGTGAAACACCCCACATTAATGAAACTACATGTGTAATGAGTGTGTATAAAATAAATAGATGTGAAACCTCTATAAAAAAAATAAAAAAATAAATAAACACCTCTTTAAAAAGACCAGCCTCTTATCCAGATCAGATTGCTTGTTGCATCAACTACGCCTAATATTATGCATACTTACCAAAATATATATTTTTATTTATTTTTCATGTGTTTTTATATTTATAGTACTCTGTACACAAGGAATGAAGAAAACATCAGTGGTGGCTGTATTGCTTCTCAGTAAATGTATACCACATTGTAGTTTACCTGTCCCTCCAGCAACCATTTCTTTAGAGGAACAAGCTGCCCACAGGATAAATCCGCATCTGGAGGACTCTCCCAGCGAAAGGCTCGGACTACACGGTCTGTGTATCCTAAAACTAACTCACAGCGGCCATCGCCGTCTATAATGAAAAGTTAAATACAGGATATAAGATATGTCTTATAGGTAGAAAAAAGCCACCAAATATATCCATATGGCCATATTCTGGTACTGCCATTTATGGATTTCTGCAGATGAGATATACCTTCTAGTCACTATTTTTCCGTTAAGTCAAATGATGAATATTTTTTTAAACAGGGATTAAAAGGGGCTGTCCAGTAAAATAGTTTTTTTTTCAATAAATGTGCCCAGGCTTTTTGATAACATAAAAAAGCCTATACTTACCTCCCTCGTTATCACGGTGCCAGGTCTCCGGTGAACTTTGCTTCCTGGTGCTGCAGATGGCACATCACACTGCCGCTTAGCCAGGAGAGGCAATGTGACATATTGTCTGCAGCTCCAGAAAGCAAAGTTCACCAGAGACTGGCACCGTGATAAAGAGGGAGGTAAGTATAGGCTTTTTTTTTTTTATGTTTTCACACAGCATGGGCACATTATAAAATATATATATATATTTTTTTGCTGGATAACCCCTTTAACAGAAGTCAGTACAGTATATTGTTTAGGCCAGTTTTAGTTGCAGTAGTAATACAGACTTGAAATGCGCCCATATTACGTGCACGTGAGACCATCCTTGTGGTGCTTTTACATACAGCATTTTAGGGGAAAAACCACTGCAGCTTTGTAAAAGTAGTAGAAGTAGACCCAGGAGAAAAGACAATTACAAATCATTATGTTCTCTATGCATTTTAATCCATGGCATGCACTTGTCCCTCACCCATAATAAGGTGCATCAGTGTAGCCCTGATATGGGGGACGAGCATGCTGCTTGTACTATTGTAGTTCATACGAGGTGCAAAACGGTAAGCTGTACTGTTCATTTACCATAGATGTCTCAGATAGCCCTTTTGTTTTAATGAGGGCCCTTTGAAGTGGTTACATTTGACATTTCTTCACCCCTAGTTCACATGGATATATATTTAGGCCTACATATTCTTCCAATTTTGTTAGCACACCTACAGAATTGACTCAGAAGCTCACAACTAACATGGTCACTTGGTAGCAACATCTTCTCAAACAGCAATTTATCTTAGTAGCAATCCTAATATATTAAATATAGATTTAAAAAAATCTTCACCAAACTGTAGTCTTGAAATATCTTTATTCCATACTGGACATCACAGAACACGATGGAGAGCAAGGTGTGCAGGTGCGGACATGAGGCAGGGGTAGACGGACAAATGGCTGAGCGACAATTGTTTCACGCTGTATAGCACTTCCTCTGGCTCCAACCTGATTGTCAGTGATTGGTTGGAGCCAGAAGAAGAGCTATATAGCGTGAAACAATTGTCGCTCCCCCATTTGTCCGTCTACCCCTGCCTCATGTCCGCACCTGCACACCTTGCTCTCCATCGTGTTCTGTGATGTCTAGTATGGAATAAAGATATTTCAAGACTACAGTTTGGGGTGAGTGCTCCATTTCTTCTCATTTTCTTTTTTGAAGATTTCTTATGTGAACTATTCCTTATTAATGTGAGCACCCCCTTAGTCTTTAACACGAGCCATTCAGCCAGGACTTATGGAAGCCTGAAATCAATTAGTGTGGGTCTCTAAGCATCGTACTATAGCGGCTCTGGTGCCAGTGTCTGATCTACTCTGCGGATAGATATAAAAAAACATTATCACCCCCATTGGATGCCTATTCTTTCCTTTTCTATGTCATTTATATAGACAGATTAAATACATTTTAATCATATAAACCATCAAACAGCAGGTGATAGAGAGTCCTTTTTAGTTCTTACCTATATCACTTATCAAGGCAAGCTTAGTATTTGCAGGTAAATGCTGCGTGTATGTAGCTTTCTGTTCTTCTCCCATAGTAAGGTCACCCAGAACATCCAATTTAGAGCTAAGGTCAAAGACATGAAACCAGCCCTCAGAACTCACTGCCACCACAAAATTCTTAAGATAAAAAAAAAGACAAAATAGTGAACTTAATACTGCTTATACTTCAACATCTGGAAGATTAAGATAAAAGTGCAAATTTTAATGTTATCATATACTCTACATTGCAAACAATACATTTATTTGTTAAAAACAATTGTTTGCGTTTGTACCTTTATTTAGCATGAATGATTTTGATGCTATAAATGGATTGAATACAATATTTTTGCTGGAGGCAGATAGTATGGTTTTCAGACCTTGTTCACTTCTAGCAGGGAGTGGGGATTAGCAGTACCAATACAAATGTAGCAGAGGGCCCCATTCTTCCTGGCAGCCTCCCAGTCTCTGACTGGGAGCACATGGGGAGTGCCCTTTTACACCTGTTCACACTGGTGGGTTGCTGTGCGGTATCCATTGCTGCCGTGGCGCCGTGTCTGTGGGGAAAAGCAGCCCTGGGACTGGTTTCAGTGGCACTGGGGATGCTCTGCCAGTGGGTTGTTCCCCCTGTGGGCACTGCTGGTCGCCACTGAGTGCAGTGCCATTTTATGCGTGGGACGTAAGGGACCCACTACTTACAGGTGGCTGTGACGTGGCTAGCGGGTGTGCACTTCATGATCATAAAGTACACTAATGACCTGTTAGTTTAATAAATGTTGCTGAGAAGTCTTAGATCATTGTGCACGTTGTGGATGTGCGACCGTGTGTTTTCTCTATTTGAATTCACAAATGTAGCAGTGACTTTATCTTAGGAGTATATGTTTGTAATATGGCTAAAACCTGGAAAGACAAAAAACTAAATAAAAAACACTATGCCCCCATGTATAATCCAAGCCCTATGAGGATACAGTATGGGCCCATACCTAATATAACCATGTATACTATATGGCCTAAAGTAGGTAGACAATTGCATCTCGCGGGACATTACCCAACCATGTTTGTTGAAGGGGTTGTAAAAAATCTGCATGTCCGCTGGATCTATAGGGAACTGTAGTAGTAAGTCCTGCTTTTTTTTTATATTTAATAGAATTTTTTTCTATGTTCTTTTTCCAAATCCCAAATGACCCCTTTACTATTAACTTGGCCTCTATTTTATGGCAACAACAAGCGGTCAACAATTTTGCAGCAATCCCGGAGTCATGTGCAGTTATACAGTTGTGCTCATAAGTTTACATACCCTTGCAGAATTTATGATTTCTTAACAATTATTCAGAGAATATGAATGATAACACAAACACTTTTCTTTCACTCATGGTTAGTGGTTGGGTGAAGCCATTTATTGTCAAACAACTGTGTTTACTCTTTTTAGATCATAATCAAACACAAACTACCCAAATGACCCTGATCAAAAGTTTACATACTCCAGTTCTTAATACCGTGTATTGCCCCCTTAACAGCAATGACAGCTTGAAGTCTTTTGTGCTAGTTGTGGATGAGTGCAAATTGTCCGCCAGGATTTGTTGATACATTACTGCATTCATATTGCCATTAATTCTGACCAAATTTCCTGTGACTTTGTAGCTCACACATCACAAAAACATCAGCGATCCACCACCATGTCTCACAATAGGAATTGTGTACTTTTCATCATAGGCCTTGTTCACTCCTCTCCAAATGTGGAGTTTATAGTTGCGTTTGTGCTTGGACATTCCAACATAACAATGATCCAAAACACAAGGCCCAAGTTGACCTGCCATTGGCTACAGCAAAATGAAGTGAAGGTTCTGGAGTGGCCATCTCAGTCTCCAGACCTCAATATCATTGAGCCACTCTGGGGAGACCTCAAACCTGCAGTTCATGCAAGACAGCCCAAAAAATTTAGGGGAACAGGAGGCTTTTTGCCAGGAAAAATGGGCAGCTTTACCATCTGAGAAGATAAAAAGCCTCATCCTCGACTACCACAAAAGACTTCAAGCTGTCATTGATGTTAAAAGGGGCAATACATGGTATTAAGAACTGGGGTATGTAAAATTTCGATCAGGGTCATTTAGGTAGTTTGTGTTGTGATTATGATTTAAAAAGAGTAAACACAGTTGTTTGACAATAAATGGCTTCAGCCAACCACTAACCATGAGTGAAAGAAAAGCGTTTGTGTTATCATTCATATTCTCTGAACAATGGTTAAGAAATCATACATTCTGCAAGGGTATGTAAATTTATGAGCACAACTGTTTAGTCTTGGCTTAACCGATGTCTCATAGGCTGGCATAAGTCATCGTTCCTTGGCGGATCCGGTGGTACACTGCTCAAAAAAATAAAGGGAACACTTAAACAACACAATGTAACTCCAAGTAAATCACACTTCTGTGAAATCACACTGTCCACTCAGGAAGCAACACTGATTGACAATCAGTTTCACATGCTGTTGTGCAAATGGAACAGACAACAGGTGGAAATGATAGGCAATTAGCAAGACACCCCCAATAAAGGAGTGGTTCTGCAGGTGTTCACCACAGACCACTTCTTAGTTCCTATGCTTCCTGGCTGATGTTTTGGTCACTTTTGAATGCTGGTGGTGCTTTCACTCTAGTGGTAGAACGAGACGGAGTCTACAACCCACACAAGTGGCTCAGGTAGCGCGGCTCAACCAGGATGGCACATCGATGCGAGCTGTGGCAAGAAGGTTTACTGTGTCTGTCAGCGTAGTGTCCAGAGCATGAAGGCGCTACCAGGAGACGTGGAGGTGGCCGTAGCAGGGCAACAACCCAGCAGCAGGACCGCTACCTCCGCCTTTATGCAAGGAGGAGCAGGAGGAACACTGCCAGAGCCCTGCAAAATGACCTCCAGCAGGCCACAAATGTGCATGTGTCCATGTAAACGGTCAGAAACAAACTCCATGGGGTGGTATGAGGGCCCGACATCCACAGGTGGGGGTTGTGCTTACAAATGGAATTTGTCAGAGAACACCAAGATTGGCAAATTCACTGGTGCCTTGTGCTCTTCACAGATAAAAGCAGGTTTACTCTGAGCTCATGTGACAGACGTGAGAGTCTGGAGACGCTGTGGATAATGTTGTGCTGGCACTGGGTCAGTAATGGTGTGGGGTGGCATTTATTTGGGGGGCCGTACAGCCCTCCATGTGCTTGCCAGAGGTAGCCTGACTGCCATTAGGTACCGAGATGAGATCCTGAGACCCATTGTGAGACCATATGCTGGTGCGGTTGGCCCTGGGTTCCTCCTAATTCAAGACAATGCTAGACCTCATGTGGCTGGAGTGTGTTAGCAGTTCCTGCAAGAGGAAGGCATTGATGCTATGGACTGGCCCACTTGTTCCCCAGACCTGAATCCAATTGAGCTCATTTGGGACATCATGTCTCGCTCCATCCACCAATGTTGCACCACAGACTGTCCAGGAATTGGCAGCTTTAGTCTAGGTCTGGGAGGGCATCCCTCAGGAGACCATCTGCCACCTCATCAGAAGCATGCCCAGGCATTGTAGGGAGGTCATACGGGCACGTGGAGGCCACACACAATACTGAGCCTCATTTTGACTTGGTTTAAGGACATTACATCAAAGTTGGATCAGCCTGTAGTGTGGTTTTCCACTTTGATTTTGAGTGTGACTCCATATCCAGACCTCCATGGGTTGAGAAATTTGATTTCCATTGATAATTTTTGTGTGATTTTGCTGTCAGCAAATTCATCTATGTAAAGACGAAAGTATATCATACGATTAGTTCATTCATTCAGATCTAGGATGTGTTATCTTAGTGTTCCCTTTGTTTTTTTGAGCAGTGTAGGGATGTCCCGATACTATCAGGGATACAGATATGGTATCAGGGATATTAGACTATACCTTGTGTAGTGCTTCGCTGCCCCGTCCTCTGGTTCGCATCACTGCCGCAGCCCCGTTCTGCCGTCCGCATTATTAAGGAGCACGTGACATACACGTCACTCCACTGTGCCCTGCATAACGCTACGGAGGAAGTAGAGGGACGTGTATGTCACATGCTCCTCCATAAGATGCCATAATGCGGATGGCAGAACGTGGCAGCGGCAGAGATGAGAACGGGGCTGCGGAGCGGCGACACTGGACAGTGAGCAACTACAAAGGGGGGCTGCTGTCTACAGGGGGGTCCTGCTGGCTACAAAGGCGGGCTGCTGTCTACAAGGGGGTACTTCTGGCAACAGAGGATGGCTGCTGTCTACACGGGGGGGGGGGGGGGTCCTGCTGGCTACAGGGGGGTCCTGCTGGCTACAAAGGGAGACTGCTGGCTACAAGGGAGGTCCTGCTGTCTAATGTCTGCAACTATCTATACTACCTACAAGGGTATACTACCTGCTGGCTACAAGGGGGCCCCCTGCTATCTAATGTCTGCAGCTATCTATACTACCTACAAGGGGATACTACCTACTATTAAAGGCAATCCTACAGCAGAGTCACCTGCACTAACTTGAATTTATAGGTAGATAGTGCAGGTGACCCAGTTTCTACCGCCGCTCACCATGTGAACATCAGCGCAATCACTCCGGAGACATCGGTCTCGCCACCAATGGAAATTCCCTGTTCTGTCCAATCGAGAAGAGGGAAATCTTTGCTCATACTACAGCAGCCGCCTCCATTGTACACAACAAGGAACCCACATATCGGCACGGTAAGCAGCGCCAGAGACTGGGTCACCCTGGTGTCAGATTCCCTTTAAAATAAAAGTACTCGTAATTGGTATCGGCGAGTTCTAGAATTAAAGTATCGGTACTTGTACTCGGTCTTAAAAAAAGGTTATCGGACATCCCTAGAGCAGTGTATATGGCATATAAGCAGTGAAGTGTACTAGTCTTGGATTCCTCAGCGCACTATGTACAGGAGCTGACTACAAATGACTTATCCCAGCCTATGGGACATCAGCAAAACCCGGACTAAATGTCTTCTTAGGGGACCAAGATTATCACATGACTCTTCTTATAACTCCATTTCCCCCCCATGCTGCAAAAGCGCATCAGACAGAGGCATCTTTAAAAACCTAGTACTACTGTATATAACACTTTGGTGTTGCTTTAGGGGTAAAAACGTGATAACATGTTCTCTGTAAAGAGATCATCAACACAATCCATACTGATGGCAGTGTTTGTGTATAGGAATTGCATTGTAAGATTGATTTCATTTCTAAGGGAAGGTGTCCGCATGAGACCATTCTCCTCTGGATGTTGCCAGGTAGATGTGACATTTTCTTTATAATGGCAAGCTGCTTGTTTATCAGCTATTCTGGTAAATGTAACCTTATTTCCAGAGTGTTAATAAAAATAGAAACCAACAAAAACACTTGACACAATACAGAGTTAGGACAATTGTTGTTTTACTTGACTTTTAATTGTCTATAATATTAAAGTATTCAGTAGGAAATGATGAATTTGACCTTTTTAACCATTCCCAGAATATAATCTCTCTCCTTACCTTTCCTTTATTGCATACATCACCAACACCTACACAGGTCAACTGGAAAACAGAAACAGTACACGTTAATAAGTCATATATTACCTAGGGTAGTGTTTCCCAACCAGGGTGCCTCCAGCTGTTGCAAAACTACAACTCCCAGCATGCCCGGACAGCCGAAGGCTGTCCGGGCATGCTGGGAGTTGAAGTTTTGCAACAGCTGGAGACGCCCTGGTTATGAAACACTACATCAGCCATTGTACTCCTGTCACTAGAATATCTGTGCTATGCTATTGAGTAGTCCAGGGACATTAAAGGTGATTGTGTGAATGTAAATTAGTAAATACGAGTAAATATTACTGATTACAATCCTGAATATGGCACGCATATCCGGATTCCAGAATTTGCAGGCCTGCTATCTCCACTTCTGTATTTTCGACAAGAGAAAACACCCCACTTTCATTGTCAGTGATGACAGAGGCTTGGCTGTCCTAGTTCATGTTCTAAACCAGTTCACTTCTCCATCACAGAAAGAACAGAGGGGCTGGCTTTGGGCGTGTACAAATGTTAAAGGGGTACTCAGCCAAAAAACATCTTATCCCCTATCCAAAAGGCACCCCAGATGTCTGATCCGGCTCGGCACCCCAGTCATCCGTGCACGGAGCGAACTCCACTCTGCGCCAGATGACTGGCGACTACAGCTGCCACGCCCCCTCCATTCATGTCTATGGGAGGGGGCGTGACTGCTAATACGTAGCCATCACGCCCCCTCCCATAGACATGAATGGAGGGGGCGTGGAGTGACATCACAAATGCAGAATTTCCAAGCTTCCATGTTCCTTTGTTTAGGGGATAAGATGTTTTTCGACGGAGTACCCCTTTAGGGTTTTAAAGGAGTACTCTGGAGCAGACTACTCCTGCTCCGTCCTGCAAAAAAAATAAAAAATCAAAATAAACCATCACTCACCTTCCTGGGTTCCCACAGAGCACCACTACAGCTGATCGGTCCTCCGGTCCATCTTCTTCATACTTCCGTGGGAACGAAGCGTCACATGGCGCTCAGCCTATTATGGGCCGAAGCAGAACATCGCGGCGGCCAGCGCTTCGTTCACACAGAAGTATGAAGAAGATGGACCGGAGGATCGATCAGCTGTAGTGGCGCTCCGCGGGAACCCAGGAAGGTGAGGGATGGTTTATTTTCATTTTTTTTTTTTGCAGCCCGGGCAGGACGGAGCAGGAGTAGTCTGCTCCAGAGTACTCCTTTAAATGGCAATTATTGAATAAAAAGCCATGAACGGACCATAAATGGAGCACATGTATAAAGGAAAGACTGAGACTTCTCTTCTGAAATCCATTCCTGGCATCATATTCAATAACTGCAATCTAAAACCTGATTGTGTGAACACAGCCTTGGTGGCTTAGGTAATAAGCTCTGTAAGATAATCAGCCTCCTTCATAGAAATCACTGACACCGGGAGAAGGGGGCGGGCGACAAAAGTGCAGAACACTGAATGGATTGACATTAGTGAGTTTTAGTCATTTACAATTTACATTCGAGAAATAACCAAATAACTTTTTATGCTCCTGGACAATCCCTTTAAACTTCCAGCTTTGTCCACTAGGGAGCACTGTCCACTTTCACTTGGCATGAGGCAAACATAGATTATAATAGGAGTGCGTTCACATCACGATTTTGCCATCATTTTGTGAATCAGTTTTTGAATTTGAAAACAGTACACAGCCGTACAGCTTGACTTATAGCTTGACCACCAATGTTAGGCTTCATTCACACTGCATGTCAGCAGAGAGCACTGTGCTTGTGATGTCAGAGAGCTCCTGAGTGTTCCAAAAAGGAAAGAATTTCCTCTGTAGTATTCAGCAGCTAATAAGTACTGGAAGGATTAAGATATTGTAATAAAAGTATATTTACAAATCTGTTTAACTTTCTGGCAAAGGTTAAAAAAAAAAATAAATAAATAAAAAAGGTTTCCACCGGAGTACCCCTTTAAAGGGGGTTTCCCGGTTGTGTTGATCTATGCGACACCCCAATAGCTGTTTGACAGAGCCATGGCACCTGCATACACAAATGCTTTTGTTAACACCTTAGGGGAATTTACCATTCCATGCACCAGTACTTGTAAGCTGTTCATTTGCAGTGTTCCCAACCAGGGTGCCTCCAGCTGTTGCAAAACTACAACTCCCAGCATGCTCGGACAGCCGAAGGCTGTCCGAGCATGCTGGGAGATGTAGTTTTGCAACAGCTGGAGGCACCCTGGTTGGGAAACACTGCCCTGTAGAGGGAGTACAAAGGCCAGTTGTAGACCCATGGGCGATACCATTCCGTTATTATGGCAGTGGTTCAATCAACCCCCATGTTTTACATAGCCAAAAGTTGCACCTTCCCTAGCACGTTAAAAGTACTGGTGAGATCCTAGTCTGCAGAGTACAGTGTCAGCTTGGGGCATCCCATCCATCCATGTGGTGTAGTAGGACCCACCATGCCGGAGCAGCAGCGGCTCAGCCAGGGTTTGCTCTGGTCATTCTTGTAGATGTGCAGCTTCCCGCTGGTGTCTCCCAGGACCAGCTCATTCAGCTGCAGAGAGAAAGCAGGGGGCGTGGTCAGTGTCTGACAGCGGCACCATCCGTCACCACCACCCCAGGACCCCCCCCCCCCCCCCGTTACCGAGTCATTGTCCGCGTCCCCGAGGCACAAGGCGTGCGGGAAGAGCGACCCGCTGAACTCCAGCACAGCGCGCTGCACATAGCTCAGGGACCGCATCACTACCGCGATGTGTGTCAGCTGCACCGTCCGCGCCTCCTGATGACGTCTCCCCGGCACGTGACCTGCCCCGACTCTGCTACCAGAGAGCACCGCGGCTGCAAATGTGTCAGAGGAGCAGGGGTACTCCATACCTGAGGGGCCGCTTGTCCAGGTCTGTCATCAGGAGAAGGCTTGGTTCACACCTAGCGGCTGCACTGCTATTGAAGAAACAGGTGCTGCATGATGCAGAACATTATTATAAGTCACAAAGCAAAATAAGCTATTAAAATGTGGAGGACGTAAACCTACAGCTCCCAGTAAGGACTGAATATTGCCACACACTGTGCCTCTTAATATAATACTGCCACAAACAGTGCCCCGGAATATAATACTGCCACAAACAGTGCCCCGGAATATAATACAGCCACAAACAGTGCCCCGGAATATAATACTGCCACAAACAGTGCCCCGGAATATAATACTGCCACAAACAGGGCCCCGGAATATAATACTGCCACAAACAGTGCCCCTGAATATATTACTGCCGCAAACAGGGCCCCGGAATAGAATACAGCCACAAACAGTGCCCCGGAATATAATACTGCCACAAACAGTGCCCCTGAATATAATACTGCCACAAACAGTGCCCCTGAATATAATACTGCCACAAACAGTGCCCCTGAATATAATACTGCCACAAACAGTGCCCCGGAATATAATACTGCCACAAACAGTGCCCCTGAATATAATACTGCCACAAACAGTGCCCCTGAATATAATACTGCCACAAACAGTGCCCCTGAATATAATACTGCCACAAACAGTGGCCAAAAAATATAATTCTGTCACAAACAGTGCCCCTGAATATAATACAGCCACAAACAGTGCCCCTGAATATAATACAGCCACAAACAGTGCCCCGGAATATAATACTGCCACAAACAGTGCCCCTGAATATAATACTGCCACAAACAGTGCCCCGGAATATAATACTGCCACAAACAGTGCCCAGGAATATAATACTGCCACAAACAGTGGCCAAAAAAATATAATACTTCCACAGTGCCTCGGAATATAATACTGCCACAAACAGTGGCCAAAAAATATAATTCTGCCACAAACAGTGCCCCTGAATATAATACTGCCGCAAACAGGGCCCCGGAATAGAATACTGCCACAAACAGTGCCCCGGAATATAATACTGCCACAAACAGTGCCCCGGAATATAATACTGCCACAAACAGTGCCCCTGAATATAATACTGCCACAAACAGTGGCCAAAAAAATATAATACTTCCACAGTGCCCCGGAATATAATACTGCCACAAACAGTGGCCAAAAAATATAATTCTGCCACAAACAGTGCCCCTGAATATAATACTGCCGCAAACAGGGCCCCGGAATAGAATACTGCCACAAACAGTGCCCCGGAATATAATACTGCCACAAACAGTGCCCCTGAATATAATACTGCCACAAACAGTGGCAAAAAATATAATACTTCCACAGTGCCCCGGAATATAATACTGCCACAAACAGTGGCCCAAAAATATAATTCTGCCACAAACAGTGCCCCTGAATATAATACTGCCGCAAACAGGGCCCCGGAATATAATACTGCCACAAACAGTGCCCCGGAATATAATACAGCCACAAACAGTGCCCCGGAATATAATACTGCCACAAACAGTGCCCCGGAATATAATACTGCCACAAACTGTGCCCAGGAATATAATACTGCCACAAACAGTGCCCCGGAATATAATACTGCCACAAACAGTGCCCCGGAATATAATACTAGCACAAACAGTGGCCAAAAAATATAATACTGCCACAAACAGTGCCCCGAAATATAATACAGACACAAACAATGCCCGGAATATAATACTGCCACAAACAGTGCCCTGGAATATAATACTGCCACAAACAGTGCCCTGGAATATAATACTGCCACAAACAGTGCCCGGAATATAATACTGCCACACACTGTGCCCCGGAATATAATACTGCCACAAACAGTGCCCGGAATTTAATACTGACACAAACAGTGCCCTGGAATATAATACTGCCACACACTGTGCCCCTTAATATAATACTGCCACAAACAGTGCCCGGAATATAATACTGGCACAAACAGTGCCCGGAATATAATACTGGCACAAACAGTGCTCCTGAATAAAATACTGCCACAAACAGTGCCCCGGAATATAATACTGCCACATACTGTGCCCCTTAATATAATACTGCCACAAACAGTGCCCGGAATATAATACTGGCACATACTGTGCCCCGGAATATAATACTGCCACAAACAGTGCCCGGAATATAATACTGACACAAACAGTGCCCTGGAATATAATACTGACACAAACAGTGCCCTGGAATATAATACTGCCACACACTGTGCCCCTTAATATAATACTGCCACAAACAGTGCCCGGAATATAATACTGGCACAAACAGTGCCCGGAATATAATACTGCCACAAACAGTGCCCCGGAATATAATACTGCCACAAACAGTGCCCTGGAATATAATACTGCCACAAACAGTGCCCCGAAATATAATACTGCCACAAACAGTGCCCTGGAATATAATACTGCCACAAATAGTGCCCCGGAATATAGTACTGCCACAAACAGTGGCCAAAAAATAGTGGCCAAAAAAAATATAGTGTGGAGGACAACTCCCAGTAAGGACTGAATACTGCCACAAACAGTGCCCTGGAGTATAATACTGCCACAAACAGTGCCCGGAATATAATACAGACACAAACAGTGCCCGGAATATAATACTGCCACAAACAGTGCCCTGGAATATAATACTGCCACAAACAGTGCCCGGAATATAATACTGCCACAAACAGTGCCCCGGAATGTAATACTGCCACACACTGTGCCCTGGAATATAATACTGCCACAAACAGTGCCCGGAATATAATACTGACACAAACAGTGCCCCGGAATATAATACTGCCACACACTTTGCCCCGGAATATAATACTGGCACAAACAGTGGACAAAAATATAATACTGCCACAAACAGTGCCCTGGAATATAATACTGCCACAAACAGTGCCCCGGAATATAATACTGCCACAAACAGTGCCCGGAATATAATACTGCCACACACTGTGCCCCGGAATGTAATACTGCCACAAACAGTGCCCGGAATATAATACTGACACAAACAGTGCCCCGGAATATAATACTGCCACACACTGTGCCCCGGAATATAATACTGGTTAAAACAGTGGCCAAAAAATATAATACTGCCACAAACAGTGCCCTGGAATATAATACTGGCACAAACAGTGGCCAAAAAATATAGTACTGCCACAAACAGTGCCCCGGAATATTATACTTGCACAAACAGTGCCCGGAATATAATACTGCCACACACTGTGCCCCTGAATATAATACTGCCACAAACAGTGCCCGGAATATAATACTGCCACAAACAGTGCCCGGAATATAATACTGACACAAACAGTGCCCCGGAATATAATACTGCCACAAACAGTGCCCCGTAATATAATACTGCCACAAACAGTGGCCAAAAAATAGTGGCCAAAAAAAATATAGTGTGGAGGACAACTCCCAGTAAGGACTGAATACTGCCACAAACAGTGCCCTGGAGTATAATACAGACACAAACAGTGCCCGGAATATAATACTGCCACAAACAGTGCCCTGGAATATAATACTGCCACAAACAGTGCCCGGAATATAATACTGCCACAAACAGTGCCCCGGAATGTAATACTGCCACAAACAGTGCCCGGAATATAATACTGACACAAACAGTGCCCCGGAATATAATACTGCCACACACTTTGCCCCGGAATATAATACTGGCACAAACAGTGGACAAAAATATAATACTGCCACAAACAGTGCCCTGGAATATAATACTGCCACAAACAGTGCCCGGAATATAATACTGACACAAACAGTGCCCCGGAATATAATACTGCCACACACTGTGCCCCGGAATATAATACTGACACAAACAGTGCCCCGGAATATAATACTGCCACACACTGTGCCCCGGAATATAATACTGGCTAAAACAGTGGCCAAAAAATATAATACTGCCACAAACAGTGCCCTGGAATATAATACTGGCACAAACAGTGGCCAAAAAATATAGTACTGCCACAAACAGTGCCCCGGAATATTATACTGGCACAAACAGTGCCCGGAATATAATACTGCCACACACTGTTCCCCGGAATATAATACTGCCACAAACAGTGCCCGGAATATAATACTGCCACAAACAGTGCCCGGAATATAATACTGCCACACACTGTGCCCCGGAATATAATACTGCCACAAACAGTGCCTGGAATATAATACTGACACAAACAGTGGCCTGGAATATAATACTGCCACACACTGTGCCCCGGAATATAATACTGGCACAAACAGTGGCCAAAAAATATAATACTGCCACAAACAGTGCCCTGGAATATAATACTGGCACAAACAGTGGCCAAAAAATATAATACTGCCACAAACAGTGCCCCGGAATATAATACTGGCACAAACAGTGCCCAGAATATCATACTGCCACAAACAGTGCCCTGGAATATAATACTGCCACAAACAGTGCCCTGGAATATAATACTGCCACAAAACAGGGCCCCGCAATATAATACTGCCACAAACAGTGGCCTGGAATATAATACTGCCACAAACAGTGGCCCGGAATATAATACTGCCACAAACAGTGCCCTGGAATATAATACTGCCACAAACAGTGCCCCGGAATATAATACTGCCACAAACAGTGCCCCGGAATATAATACTGCCACAAACAGTGCCCGGAATATAATACTGCCACAAACAGTGGCCAAAAAAATATAATTCTGCCACAAACAGGGCCCCTGAATATAATATTGCCACAAACAGTGCCCCGGAATATAATACTGCCACAAACAGTGCTCCGTAATATAATACTGGCACAAACAGTGCCCCGTAATATAATACTGCCACAAACAGTGCCCCGGAATATAATACTGCCACAAACAGTGGCCAAAAAATATAGTACTGCCACAAACAGTGCCCCGAAATATAATACTGCCACAAACAGTGCCCCGGAATATAATACTGCCACACACTGTGCCACGGAATATAATACTGCCACAAACAGTGCCTGGAATATAATACTGCCACAAACAGTGCCCGGAATATAATACTGCCACACACTGTGCCCCGGAATATAATACTGCCACAAACAGTGCCTGGAATATAATACTGACACAAACAGTGCCCCGGAATATAATACTGCCACACACTGTGCCCCGGAATATAATACTGGCACAAACAGTGGCCAAAAAATATAATACTGCCACAAACAGTGCCCTGGAATATAATACTGGCACAAACAGTGGCCAAAAAATATAATACTGCCACAAACAGTGCCCCGGAATATAATACTGGCACAAACAGTGCCCAGAATATAATACTGCCACAAACAGTGCCCTGGAATATAATACTGCCACAAACAGTGCCCCAGAATATAATACTGCCACAAACAGTGCCCCAGAATATAATACTGCCACAAACAGTGGCCCGGAATATAATACTGCCACAAACAGTGCCCTGGAATATAATACTGCCACAAACAGTGCCCCGGAATATAATACTGCCACAAACAGTGCCCCGGAATATAATACTGCCACAAACAGTGCCCCGGAATATAATACTGCCACAAACAGTGGCCAAAAATATAATTCTGACACAAACAGGGCCCCTGAATATAATATTGCCACAACAGTGCCCCGGAATATAATACTGCCACAAACAGTGCTCCGTAATATAATACTGGCACAAACAGTGCCCCGGAATATAATACTGCCACAAACAGTGCCCCGGAATATAATACTGCCACAAACAGTGCCCGTAATATAATACTGGCACAAACAGTGCCCCGAAATATAATACTGCCACAAACAGTGCCCCGGAATATAATACTGCCGCAAACTGTGCCCCTGAATATAATACTGGCACAAACAGTGCCCCGGAATATAATACTGCCACAAACAGTGGCCTGGAATATAATACTGCCACAAACAGTGGCCCGGAATA
This sequence comes from Hyla sarda, assembly GCF_029499605.1. Taxonomy (NCBI): domain Eukaryota; kingdom Metazoa; phylum Chordata; class Amphibia; order Anura; family Hylidae; genus Hyla; species Hyla sarda. The sequence continues at coordinate 327,618,456 of NC_079192.1, forward strand.
TAATACTGCCACAAACAGTGCCCCGGAATATAATACTGCCACAAACAGTGGCCAAAAAATATAATTCTGCCACAAACAGGGCCCCTGAATATAATATTGCCACAACAGTGCCCCGGAATATAATACTGCCACAAACAGTGCTCCGTAATATAATACTGGCACAAACAGTGCCCCGTAATATAATACTGCCACAAACAGTGCCCCGGAATATAATACTGCCACAAACAGTGCCCGTAATATAATACTGGCACAAACAGTGCCCCGAAATATAATACTGCCACAAACAGTGCCCCGGAATATAATACTGCCACAAACTGTGCCCCTGAATATAATACTGGCACAAACAGTGCCCCAGAATATAATACTGGCACAAACTTTGCCCCGGAATATAATACTGCTACAAACAGTGGCCAGGAATATAATACTGCCACAAACAGTGGCCAGGAATATAATACTGCCACAAACTGTGCCCTGAATATAATACTGCCACAAATGTGCCCCTGAATATAATACTGTCACACACTGTGCCTCTAAATTTAATACTGTCACACACTGTGCCTCTAAATTTAATACTGTCACACACTGTGCCTCTAAATTTAATACTGTCACACACTGTGCCTCTAAATTTAATACTGTCACAAACTGCCTCTAAATACTGTCACACACTGTGCCTCTTAATTTTTTTACTGTCACACACTGTGCCTCTCAATGTAATACTGTTATACACTGTGCCTCTAAATATAATACTGTCACACGCTGTGCCTCTAAATATAATACTGTCACACACTATGTAACCCCTTAACAACCAGCGCCTTATATACACGGGGTGCCCGTGCGGCAGGTCTATGAAGTGAGCTCAGCAGCTGAGCTCGCATCATATCAGTTCAGTCCTGGCTCCTATCAGCAGCCATGGCAGGCTGGAGCAGCAGAGCACCGATATCACTGATCATTGCTGTGCTATGGCATAGCATCGAACAGTGTATGCAATCCAAGGATTGCATTTAATAGTTCCCTATGAGGACTAAAGAAAATAGTTAATAAATGTAATTTAACCACTTCCCTAATAAAAGTTTGAATAACCCTCCTTTTCCCATATAAAAAAATATGTAAACAAAAATACACAGATGTGGCATTGCCACGTGCGTAAATGTATAAAAATATAACGTTAATGAACCGCATGGTCAATTGCGTATATGAAAAAAAATACCAAAGTCCAGAATTGCGTATTTTTGGTCACATTGTATACCCTAAAAAATGTATAAAACGTGATCAAAAAGTCCCATCAAAACAAAAAGGGCGCAAAAAATGAGCCCTCTCACATCCGCATATATGGAAAAATAGAAAAGTTATAGGGGTCAGAAGAGGACATTTAAACATACAAATTTTCGGACAAAAAGTACATTTTTTTAAACTTTTTTTTAAAACGTAATTTAAATTTTTTTAGAAGCAAACCAAAATAAAACCTATATAAGTTAGGTATAATTTTAATCGTATGGACCTACAGAATTAAGTAAATTTGTAAATTTTACCTAAAAGTTCACTGGGTAGAATCGGAAGCAGTAAATGAAGGACTTGTATATCTCTCAATTTATTTCATTCTCATGTGTTTTTTATATTGTATGAAAATCTGCAAATGAGAATAGAACTGTAAGATTAGGAAATGAATAGATGGCACTCACTGGATCTTCTGAACTTCTTTTTTTATTAGAGAAGCATATTCATCTCACTTCAGGGGGGAGACATTCAGGGGGTACATCAAGATAAGGCTACAGCAGCCGTTTCACACATTGGCCCTCATTTACTAATGTCAACCCGACTCTTTTTGTCGGGTTGTGCGACCAAATTTGTGTCGCATAGCCCATGCGACACAAATTTGGTCGCACAACCCGACAAAATATATCATCACTCCTAGTGTTTTTTAAACCCGTCAAAATGGGCGTGGTTATCACAAAAAGGGGCGTATTCCAGACAAAAAAGAAAAAAATACTCTGAGTATAATGAAAAACTCACAGGAAAACCTGTGAATTTTTCTTCACCAAAACCCGACAGCTCTGAGCTGTCGGGAAATTACTCAAAACTGACTAAATCCTACCCCCATCATGGAATAGGGTCTGTTCCATGTTGGGGGTAGTAGTACAGGGGAAAAGGGGTTGATCGCATTGGGTCTCACTTCTGAGATCCGATCAAAAGTTATTAGGCAGGGGAGCGGGCGGCATGCTCCGCTCCCCAGCGATGTACGATGTATTTTACTTTCATTTTCAAATTCCCCGCCGGGATCCCTGAACGGCCGGCACTGAAGAGCCCTTCAGAGATCCCTGCGGGGTTCTCAAATAGAAGAGCTGCGGTGGGGAGATATATATAGAATCGCTGGGGGTTTTGTACATGTCCTCACAGCTTCTATATATCTTGTCCCCCACCACAGCGCATGTATATATATATATATGTCCCCCGCACAGCGCTATCATATGCCCCCAGCAGCGCATGTTATATATACCCCCCGCACAACGCAATCATAAGCTTCCGGTAGCGCTATCATTGACAAGAATTTTATTAGCAGAGCATCTCTCCGGGAAGCCGCTGACTGATGCTCTGCTAATTCTCCGCTTGTCAATGACAGCGCTTCAGAGGCATATGTGTATAGAAGCGAAGTGGGGACCAGATATATAGTGTTATCTGGTCCCCACTTCGCTTCTATACACAGTCCAACCACCACAGCTGCCCCATCACCTCCCCCATCCCTGGTGTTATAATTACCTGGGCCCGGGGTCCATGATCCTTCTGGCTCGGGCGCTGTTGCTATGCGCTGTCACTGTGCGCACTCACGGTGACGTCGCATTGCAGCGCACAGCAACAGCGCCGAAGCCAGAAGGATCGCGGACCTCGGGAACAGGTAATTATAACACCGGGGATGGGCGAGGCGATGGGGCAGCTGTGGTGGTTGGACTGAGGAGAATTGTGTATAGAACTGAAGTGGGGACCAGATAACGCTATATATCTGGTCCCCACTTCGCTTCTATACACATATGCCTCTGAAGCGCTGTCATTGACAAGCAGAGCATCGGTCAGCGGCTTCCCGGAGAGAAGCTCTGCTAATAAAATGCTTGTCAATGATAGCGCTACTGGGAGCTTATGATAGCGCTGTGCGGGGGGCATATATATCATGCGCTGCTGGGGGCATATGATAGCGCTGTGCGGGGGGGGCATATATAACATGCGCTGCTGGGGGCATATGATAGCGCTGTGCGGGGGACATATATAACATGTGCTGCTGGGGGCATATGATAGCGCTGTGCAGGGGGCATATATAACATGCGCTGCTGGGGGCATATGATTGCGCTGTGTGGGGGCATATATAACATGCGCTGCTGGGGGCATATGATTGCGCTGTGTGGGGGACATATATAAAATGCGCTGCTGGGGGCATATGATTGCGCTGTGTGGGGGCATATATAACATGCGCTGCTGGGGGCATATGATTGCGCTGTGTGGGGGACATATATAAAATGCGCTGCGGGGGGTATATGATAGCGCTGTGCGAGGAACATATATACATGCACTGCTGGGGGCATATGATAGCGCTGTGCGGGGGACATATATACATGCGCTGTGCGGGGGACATATATAAAATGCACTGCTGGGGGCATATGATTGCGCTGTGTGGGGGCATATATAACATGCGCTGCTGGGGGCATATGTGTTACGCCGAGCGCTCCGGGTCCCCGCTCCTCCCCGGAGCGCTCGCAACATCCTCGCATTTGCAGCGCCCCGGTCAGACCTGCTGACCGGGTGCGCTGCAATACCTCTCTCAGCCGGGATGCGATTCGCGATGCGGGAGGCGCCCGCTCGCGATGCGCATCCCGGCTCCCGTACCTGACTCGCACTCCGTCGGTCTTGTCCCGGCGCGCGCGGCCCCACTCCTTAGGGCGCGCGCGCGCCGGGTCTCTGCAATTTAAAGGGCCACTGCGCCACTGATTGGCGCAGCTGGCTTAATTAGTGTGTTCACCTGTGCACTCCCTATTTATACTTCACTTCCCCTGCACTCCCTCGCCGGATCTTGTTGCCATTGTGCCAGTGAAAGCGTTTCCTTGTGTGTTCCTAGCCTGTGTTCCAGAGCTCCTGCCGTTGCCCCTGACTACGATCCTTGCTGCCTGCCCTGACCTTCTGCTACGTCCGACCTTGCTCTTGTCTACTCCCTTGTACCGCGCCTATCTTCAGCAGTCAGAGAGGTTGAGCCGTTGCTGGTGGATACGACCTGGTTGCTACCGCCGCTGCAAGACCATCCCGCTTTGCGGCGGGCTCTGGTGAATACCAGTAGCAACTTAGAACCGGTCCACCAGCACGGTCCACGCCAATCCCTCTCTGGCACAGAGGATCCACCTCCAGCCAGCCGAATCGTGACAGTAGATCCGGCCATGGATCCCGCTGAAGTTCCACTGCCAGTTGTCGCCGACCTCACCACAGTGGTCGCCCAGCAGTCGCAACAGATAGCGCAACAAGGCCACCAGCTGTCTCAACTGACCGTGATGCTACAGCAGCTACTACCACAGCTTCAGCAATCATCTCCTCCGCCAGCTCCTGCACCTCCTCCGCAGCGAGTGGCCGCTTCCGGCCTACGATTATCCTTGCCGGATAAATTTGATGGGGACTCTAAGTTTTGCCGTGGCTTTCTTTCGCAATGTTCCCTGCACTTGGAGATGATGTCGGACCAGTTTCCTACTGAAAGGTCTAAGGTGGCTTTCGTAGTCAGCCTTCTGTCTGGGAAAGCTCTGTCATGGGCCACACCGCTCTGGGACCGCAATGACCCCGTCACTGCCTCTGTACACTCCTTCTTCACGGAGATTCGAAGTGTCTTTGAGGAACCTGCCCGAGCCTCTTCTGCTGAGACTGCCCTGCTGAACCTGGTCCAGGGTAATTCTTCTGTTGGCGAGTACGCCATCCAATTCCGTACTCTTGCCTCCGAATTATCCTGGAATAATGAGGCCCTCTGCGCGACCTTTAAAAAAGGCCTATCCAGCAACATTAAAGATGTGCTGGCCGCACGAGAAATTTCTGCTAACCTGCATGAACTTATTCATCTGGCCACCCGCATTGACATGCGTTTTTCCGAAAGGCGTCAGGAGCTCCGCCAAGATATGGACTTTGTTCGCACGAGGCGTTTTTTCTCCCCGGCTCCTCTCTCCTCTGGTCCTCTGCAATCCGTTCCTGTGCCTCCCGCCGTGGAGGCTATGCAAGTTGACCGGTCTCGCTTGACACCTCAAGAGAGGACACGACGCCGCATGGAAAATCTGTGCCTGTACTGTGCCGGTACCGAACACTTCTTGAAGGATTGTCCTATCCGTCCTCCCTGCCTGGAAAGACGTACGCTGACTCCGCACAAAGGTGAGACAGTTCTTGATGTCAACTCTGCTTCTCCACGCCTTACTGTGCCTGTGCGGATATCTTCCTCTACCTTCTCCTTCTCTACTATGGCCTTCTTGGATTCCGGATCTGCAGGAAATTTTATTTTGGCCTCTCTCATCAACAGGTTCAACATCCCGGTGACCAGTCTCGCCAGACCCCTCTACATCAATTCTGTTAACAATGAAAGATTGGACTGTACCGTGCGTTACCGCACGGAACCTCTCCTAATGTGCATCGGACCTCATCACGAAAAAATTGAATTTTTGGTCCTCTCCAACTGCACTTCCGAAATTCTTCTTGGATTACCGTGGCTTCAACGCCATTCCCCAACCCTTGATTGGTCCACAGGAGAAATCAAGAACTGGGGTACTTCTTGTTTCAAGGACTGTCTTAAACCGGTTCCCAGTACTCCCTGCCGTGACCCTGTGGTTCCCCCTGTAACCGGTCTTCCTAAGGCTTATATGGACTATGCTGACGTGTTTTGCAAAAAGCAAGCTGAGACTTTACCTCCTCACAGGCCTTATGACTGTCCTATTGACCTCCTCCCGGGTACTACTCCACCCCGGGGCAGAATTTATCCTCTGTCTGCTCCAGAGACTCTTGCCATGTCAGAGTACATCCAGGAAAATTTAAAAAAGGGGTTTATCCGCAAATCCTCCTCTCCTGCCGGAGCTGGATTTTTTTTTGTGTCCAAAAAAGATGGCTCCCTACGTCCTTGCATTGATTACCGCGGACTTAATAAAATCACGGTAAAGAACCGCTACCCCCTACCTCTTATCTCGGAACTCTTTGATCGCCTACAAGGTGCCCACATCTTTACCAAACTGGACTTAATAGGTGCTTATAATCTCATCCGCATCAGGGAGGGGGACGAATGGAAGACTGCATTTAACACCAGAGATGGACACTTTGAGTATCTGGTCATGCCCTTTGGCCTGTGCAACGCCCCTGCCGTCTTCCAAGACTTTGTTAATGAAATTTTTCGTGATCTCTTATATTCCTGTGTTGTGGTTTATCTGGACGATATTCTGATTTTTTCTGCCAACTTAGAAGAACACCGCCAGCATGTCCGCATGGTTCTTCAGAGACTTCGGGACAATCAACTTTATGCCAAAATGGAGAAATGTCTGTTTGAATGTCAATCTCTTCCTTTCCTAGGATACTTGGTCTCTGGCCAGGGACTACAAATGGACCCAGATAAACTCTCTGCCGTCTTAGATTGGCCACGCCCCTCCGGACTCCGTGCTATCCAACGTTTTTTGGGGTTCGCCAATTATTACAGACAATTTATTCCACACTTTTCCACTATTGTGGCTCCTATCGTGGCTTTAACCAAGAAAAATGCCAATCCCAAGTCCTGGTCTCCCCAAGCGGAAGACGCATTTAAACATCTCAAGTCTGCCTTTTCTTCTGCTCCCGTGCTCTCCAGACCTGACCCATCTAAACCCTTCCTATTGGAGGTAGATGCCTCCTCAGTGGGAGCTGGAGCTGTCCTTCTACAAAAAATTCTTCCGGGCATGCTGTTACTTGTGGGTTTTTTTCTAGGACCTTCTCTCCGGCGGAGAGAAACTACTCCATCGGGGATCGAGAACTACTGGCCATTAAATTGGCGCTTGAGGAATGGAGGCATCTGCTGGAGGGATCAAAATTTCCAGTTATCATATACACTGATCACAAGAATCTCTCCTATCTCCAGTCTGCCCAACGGCTGAACCCTCGCCAGGCCAGGTGGTCGTTGTTCTTTGCCCGTTTTAACTTTGAAATTCATTTTCGCCCTGCCGACAAGAACATTAGGGCCGATGTCCTCTCTCGTTCCTCGGATGCCTCGGAAGTAGAGCTCTCTCTGCAACACATCATTCCTCCTGACTGTCTGATCTCCACTTCTCCAGCCTCCATCAGGCAAACTCCTCCAGGGAAGACCTTCGTTTCTCCACGCCAGCGTCTCGGGATTCTCAAATGGGGACACTCCTCCCACCTCGCAGGCCATGCGGGCATCAAAAAATCCTTGCAACTCATCTCTCGTTTCTATTGGTGGCCGACTCTGGAGACGGATGTTGTTGATTTTGTGCGGGCCTGTACTGTCTGTGCCCGGGATAAGACTCCTCGCCAGAAGCCTGCTGGTCTCCTTCATCCTCTGCCTGTCCCCGAACAGCCTTGGTCACTGATTGGTATGGACTTTATTACAGACTTACCCCCATCCCATGGCAACACTGTTGTTTGGGTGGTCGTTGATCGATTTTCCAAGATGGCACATTTTATTCCTCTTCCTGGTCTCCCTTCAGCGCCTCAGTTGGCAAAACAATTTTTTGTACACATTTTTCGTCTTCACGGTTTGCCCACGCAGATCGTCTCGGATAGAGGCGTCCAATTCGTGTCTAAATTCTGGAGGGCCCTCTGTAAACAGCTCAAGATTAAATTAAACTTCTCTTCTTCTTATCATCCCCAATCCAATGGGCAAGTAGAAAGAATTAACCAGGTCCTGGGTGACTATTTACGGCATTTTGTTTCCTCCCGCCAGGATGACTGGGCAGATCTTCTACCATGGGCCGAATTCTCATACAACTTCAGAGTCTCCGAATCTTCTGCTAAGTCCCCATTTTTCGTGGTGTACGGCCGTCAACCTCTTCCCCCCCTCCCTACTCCTTTGCCCTCTGGTTTGCCCGCTGTGGATGAAGTGACTCGTGATCTTTCCACCATATGGAAAGAGACCCAAAATTCTCTTTTACAGGCTTCATCCCGCATGAAAAGGTTTGCCGATAAGAAAAGAAGAACTCCCCCCATTTTTGCTCCCGGAGACAAGGTATGGCTCTCCGCTAAATATGTCCGCTTTCGTGTCCCCAGTTACAAACTGGGACCACGCTATCTTGGTCCTTTCAAAGTCTTGTGCCAGATTAACCCTGTCTCTTACAAACTCCTTCTTCCTCCTTCTCTTCGTATTCCCAATGCCTTCCATGTCTCTCTCCTTAAACCACTCATCATTAACCACTTCTCTCCCAAACTTGTTTCTCCCACTCCTGTTTCCGGTTCTTCTGACGTCTTCTCCGTGAAGGAGATTCTGGCCTCCAAGACGGTCAGAGGGAAAAAAAATTTCTTGGTGGATTGGGAAGGCTGTGGTCCAGAAGAGAGATCCTGGGAACCTGAGGACAACATCCTAGACAAAAGTCTTGTCCTCAGGTTCTCAGGCTCCAAGAAGAGGGGGAGACCCAAGGGGGGGGGGTACTGTTACGCCGAGCGCTCCGGGTCCCCGCTCCTCCCCGGAGCGCTCGCAACATCCTCGCATTTGCAGCGCCCCGGTCAGACCTGCTGACCGGGTGCGCTGCAATACCTCTCTCAGCCGGGATGCGATTCGCGATGAGGGAGGCGCCCGCTCGCGATGCGCATCCCGGCTCCCGTACCTGACTCGCTCTCCGTCGGTCTTGCTCCTTAGGGCGCGCGTGCGCTGGGTCTCTGCAATTTAAAGGGCCACTGCGCCACTGATTGGCGCAGCTGGCTTAATTAGTGTGTTCACCTGTGCACTCCCTATTTATACTTCACTTCCCCTGCACTCCCTCGCCGGATCTTGTTGCCATTGTGCCAGTGAAAGCGTTTCCTTGTGTGTTCCTAGCCTGTGTTCCAGACCTCCTGCCGTTGCCCCTGACTACGATCCTTGCTGCCTGCCCTGACCTTCTGCTACGTCCGACCTTGCTCTTGTCTACTCCCTTGTACCGCGCCTATCTTCAGCAGTCAGAGAGGTTGAGCCGTTGCTGGTGGATACGACCTGGTTGCTACCGCCGCTGCAAGACCATCCCGCTTTGCGGCGGGCTCTGGTGAATACCAGTAGCAACTTAGAACCGGTCCACCAGCACGGTCCACGCCAATCCCTCTCTGGCACAGAGGATCCACCTCCAGCCAGCCGAGTCGTGACAATATGATTGCGCTGTGTGGGGGACATATATAAAATGCGCTGCTGGGGGTATATGATAGCGCTGTGCGAGGAACATATATACATGCACTGCTGGGGGCATATGATAGCGCTGTGCGGGGGACATATATACATGCGCTGTGCGGGGGACACATATAAAATGCACTGCTGGGGGCATATGATTGCGCTGTGTGGGGGACATATATAAAATGCGCTGCTGGGGGCATATGATTGCGCTGTGTGGGGGCATATATAACATGCGCTGCTGGGGGCATATGATTGCGCTGTGTGGGGGACATATATAACATGCGCTGCTGGGGGCATATGATTGCGCTGTGTGGGTGACATATATAAAATGCGCTGCTGGGGGTATATGATAGCGCTGTGCGAGGGACATATATACATGCGCTGTGCGGGACATATATACATGCGCTGTGCGGGGGACATATATAAAATGCACTGCTGGGGGCATATGATAGCGCTGTGCGGGGGACATATATACATGCGATGTGCGGGGGACATATATAAAATGCACTGCTGGGGGCATATGATAGCGCTGTGTGGGGGGCATATATAACATGCGCTGCTGGGGGTATATGATAGCGCTGTGCGAGGGACATATACATGCACTGCTGGGGGCATATGATAGCGCTGTGCGGGGCATATATACATGCACTGTGCGGGGGACATATATAAAATGCACTGCTGGGGGCATATGATAGCGCTGTGCGGGGGACATATATACATGCGCTGTGCGGGGGACATATATAAAATGCACTGCTGGGGGCATATGATAGCGCTGTGCGGGGGACATATATACATGCGCTGTCCGGGGGACATATATAAAATGCACTGCTGGGGGCATATGATAGCGCTGTGCAGGGGACATATATAACATGCGCTGCTGGGGGTATATGATAGCGCTGTGCGAGGGACAAATATACATGTGCTGTGCGGGGCATATATACATGCGCTGTGCGGGGGACATATATAAAATGCACTGCTGGGGGCATATGATAGCGCTGTGCGGGGGACATATATACATGCGCTGTGCGGGGGACATATATAAAATGCACTGCTGGGGGCATATGATAGCGCTGCGCGGGGGGCATATATACAATTTACCGTGCAACACAATTTTTTTCCCATGCGACACATTAGTAAATCAGGGAGAAAAATACACGGAGTAAATGAAGAAACACTTAGAGATAAACCTGACACTCTTAGTAAATGAGGGCTAATCTCGTGCTTCGTCAGCCCTCTCCTGGCCTTATGAAGCCCGGCCAGAGACCGCCGCCGCCGCTGCCCCATTGCCTCCCCCATCCTCGGTTCTGTAATTACCTGTTCCGGGGTCGGGGAGAGCTGATAACTTATACCGGAATATCGGTATAAGTTATCGGCTATCGGCCTGAAAGGTCACAGATTATCGGTATCGGCCCTAAATAAATCAATATCGGTCGATCCCTACACTGAGCTAATGCATCAGAATTGTTATTTCATTAGAAATTGTTCAATTATATTTTAACACACACTGGCCCAAATGTTTCAATTTGTCTGAGAACAAAAACATAGCATTGCATCACTACTTACCTCCACCAGTCATACGGTATACAGCGATGCATAGTGCACTGCTGTATACTATACAGGAGTCCAGACTCCCATCACTATATTAACGGGAGTCCCTGCTCCTAGAGTGGCTGAGCTGTGCCAGTGGCTATTGAGCCGTGGGTACAGCTCAAGTTGGGCAGGAGCAAGAATGTAAAGCAACCATCTGTATAGATATGATTTAATGTAACTCCTTACTAGGCTGAGCACTCTGCACAGGCCCAGCAGAGAAAGAGTTAACTAGCACTGCTGAGCAGTGCCAGTTAACTACTTTGGGGGTTAAAGGGGTTATCCAGAAAAATACAGCTACTTTCTTTCAAAAACTGCTCCCCGTCTGTCTTCAGGTTGGTTGTGGTTCTGCAGCTCAGTTCCATTGAAGTGAAGGGAGCCAAGTTGTAAAATCACACCCAACCTGGAGACGTGGAGCTGTTTTTAAAAGAAATTAGCTGTTTTTCTATTCCTGGATAACACCTTTAACATACAGTAAAGCAATGATCTCCATAGATCTCCCCTTGCTGGGCTAAGAGCTCTGCATCTGTAGAGGGCTGATGATGTCACTAGAGGCAAGACTACACATAAAGATGACAATGCTAAAATAAAAATAAATAAAATGAGGGTGGTGAGTCAGGCTCTGCTCACATCTTGAGGGTTTCGCATGCCTTTTTGTTTTTAAAGAAAAAGCATGTTAAAGGGGTATTCCAGGCCAAAACTTTTTTTTATATATCAACTGGCTCCGGAAAGTTAAACAGATTTGTAAATTACTTCTATTAAAAAATCTTAATTCTTCCAATAGTTATTAGCTTCTGAAGTTGAGTTGTTGTTTTCTGTCTAACTGCTATCTGATGACTCACGTCCAGGGAGCTGTGCAGTTCCTATGGGGATATTCTCCCATCATGCACAGCTCCCGGGACGGGACATCATCATTGAGCAGTTAGACAGAAAACTTCAGAAGCTAATAACTATTGGAAGGATTAAGATTTTTTAATAGAAGTAATTTACAAATCGGTTTAACTTTCCGGAGCCAGTTGATATGTATATGAAAAGGTTTTGCCTGGAATACCCCTTTAAATGTGAACAGACTTTTTATGCACTTTATGGGTGCTCTCCCCAGGAAAGAGCATAAAAAATTTACTAACATTACTACATGTTTTGCCTTTTTTCTTTTCTTCTTGTTTCAGATACTTGTATGCAGAGAACTACTTCATTGAACTTCAAAGATGAACAGTATTGTTTTTTTGTTATTTTTTTCATGAGTTTTTTTTTTTTATTACATTACAGGCCTATAGACTAATGGGGGCATTTATCATTGTCTTTAGAGCTGTTTTTGTGTGTATATTTGTTGTACATTTGACGCAGCACTGTACCTCAGGCAATTTTTTGCAACTTTTTGGTTTATCTTTTTTTTAACCCTTTAAGGACGCAAGGTTTTTTCCTCCTTACCTTTTAAAAATCATTACCCTTTCAATTTTCCACCTAAAAATCCATATTATGGTTTATTTTTTGCATCACCAATTCTACTTTGCAGTGGCATTAGTCATTTTACCCAAAAATTCACGGCGAAATGGAAAAAAAAATCATTGTGCGACAAAATCGAAGAAAAAACGCCATTTTGTAAATTTTGGAGGCTTCCGTTTCTACGCAGTGCATATTTCGGTAAAAATGACACCTTATCATTATTCTGTAGGTCCATACGGTTAAAATGATACCCTACTTATATAGGTTACATTTTGTCATTCTTCTGTAAAAAATCATAACTACATGCAGATAAATGTATACGTTAAAAAATGTCCTCTTCTGACCCCTATAACTTTTTTATTTTTCCACGTACAGGGCGGAATGAGGACTCATTTTTTGCGCCGTGATCTGATGTTTTTATCAGTACCATTTTTACCATTTTTGTTTTGATCAGACTTTTTGATCACTTTTTAATAATTTTTTAATGGTATAAAAAGTGACCAAAAATACGTTTTTTGGAATTTGGAATTTTATTACGTGTACGCCATTGACCGTGCGGTTTAGTTAACAATATATTTTAATAGTTCGGACATTTACGCACGCGGCAATACCACATATGTTTATTTTCACAGTTTTTTTTTTTATGGGAAAAGGGGTGTGATTCAAACTTTTATTAGGGAAGTTGACCTTCATTAACACTTTTTTTTTACTTTTTTTTTTTTTGCAGTCTTATAGGTCCCATAGGGACCTATAACACTGCACACACTGATCTTCTATACAGATCACTGGCGTGTATTAACACGCCTGTGATCAGTGTTATCGGCGCTTGACTGCTCCTGCCTGGATCTCAGGCACGGAGCAGTCATTCGTCGATCGGACACCAAGGAGGCAGGTAAGGGCCCTCCCGGTGTGCTGTAAGCAGTTGGGGACACCGCGGCGGTCCCGAACAGCCCGACTGAGCAGCCGGGATACTTTCACTTCAGACGCGGCGGTCAGCTTTGATCGCCACGTATGAAGGGTTAATACAGGGCATCACCGCGATCGGTGATGTCCTGTATTAGCCGCGGGTCCCGGCCGTTGATAGCCGCCGGGACCAACCCAATATGACGTGGGGACACCGCGTGACCCCGCGGCATATCGCAGGAGCCGGCGGAGGAAGTAAATATACGTCCTTCGTCGTTAAGGGGTTAAAAGAATGTAAAGACCTGCTGTTAAGGTTAGTCTTGTGCAGTGGTAATGAATTGATCAACTGCGACTTTTAAAAAAAAAAAGTCACAAAAACCATCAAAAAGGCGCAAAACTACACCAGCCCAGACTTAGCTTTTTGGTGTATGTGAAGAGTGAAATTTCAGAAAATGTGTACCTGCATAAAATGTATGAAATGCCCTGCGGCCCTTTAATAAATTTGGTGCTCCTACACATTACTAGTGCACAAAAAAAAGTGTAGAAAAATTCTTCACTTACACCTACAATGATCAATTCCCCCCCATGTCCATTATCATGCTGGGGCATAGCGATAGCCTTAAAAAACACCCAAATAACCCCTAATTTTTACCTCTGTACCCAGGGCCGGCCTTAGGGGTGTGCGAGCTGTGCGGCCGCACAGGGCGCCATAGCAACAGGGGCGCCGGGCGGCCGACACAGCTCCCACCAGGAAAATTTAATTTGTATTGCCCGACGTGCAGTTCTGGTGTGAGGTGGCGGGCAGGTAACTTCTTCAGACATTCAGCGCTGCTTCGGGCAAGCAGCGCTAAATGCCGGAGTAATGAAGAAAACTGTGCCCTGTAGCGGAATGTGACCCTCCGCACAGGGACATAGTTTTCTGCTTTGCAGGCCCTCCCTCTCATTCCATTCCCACTACCCTCCCTCAACTGTGTCCCTATGCGGAGGATCACATTCCGCTTCAGGGCACAGTTTTCTTCATTACACAGGGAGGTTTCACTTACCCAGACCTCCTCCGCGTCTCTGGTTGGCTGGCCGGCCCGAGTCTGAAGAGGGACGTCGCACATGTGACGTAAATCCGCAGACCCGCACAAGAGGATGTCAATGATGTCACTCGTCAGGCCGCCGTTGGAGAGAAGCGCAGCGCAGGACATGTAAATGTGTCTATGTGTGTGTGCATGTGTCGGTGTCTGTCTGTGTGTGTGGATGTCTGTCTGTGTGTGTGTGCATGTGTGGGTGTCTGTCTGTGTGTGTGGGTGTCTGTCTGTCTGTGTGTGTGGATGTCTGTCTGTGTATGTGTGGATGTCTGTGTGTGTGTGGGTGTCTGTCTGTGTGTGTGTGCATGTGTGGATGTCTGTGTGTGTGTGGGTGTCTGTCTGTGTGTGTGTGTGTGTGTGGGTGTCTGTCTGTGTGTGTGTGTGGGTGTCTGTGTGTGTGTGTGCATCTGTTGGTGTCTGTCTGTGTGTGGGTGTGTGTGTGTGAGTCCGGGGGGGGGGGGGGGGGTGACCTGCTTCTACCTAATGTGGGGAGCCTGCTTCTACATAATGTGGGGAGAACCTGCTACTACCTAATGTGGGGAACCTGCTTCTAACTAATGTGGGGAACCTGCTACTACCTAATTTGGGGAACTATACTGCACCTAATGTGGGGGAACTATACTGCCAACCTAATGTGGGGGGACTATACTGCCAACCTAATGTGGGGGAACTATACTGCACCTAATGTGGGGAACTATACTGCACCTAATGTGGGGGAGCTATACTGCACCTAATGTGGGGGAACTATACTGCACCTAATGTGGGGGAACTATACTGCACCTAATGTGGGGGAACTATACTGCACCTAATGTGGGGGAACTATACTGCACCTAATGTGGGGGAGCTATACTGCACCTAATGTGGGGGAACTATACTGCACCTAATGTGGGGGAGCTATACTGCACCTAATGTGGGGGAACTATACTGCACCTAATGTGGGGGAACTATACTGCACCTAATGTGGGGAACTATACTGCACCTAATGTGGGGAAGCTATACTGCACCTAATGTGGGGGAACTATACTGCATCTGATTAAGGGGGGCAGGGGACTGGTGAAGGGGGAAATGGGACTGATTAAGGGGGCAGTGGAATGATTAAATATTTTAAAAAAATATTTGTCACAAAGATTTTTTTCCTCTTTGTGTACGTTCATGTGGGGGGGGGGGCACAGGGCTAGCTCGCACAGGGCGCATGAACACCTAAGGCCG
Organism: Hyla sarda; assembly: GCF_029499605.1. Classification (NCBI taxonomy): domain Eukaryota; kingdom Metazoa; phylum Chordata; class Amphibia; order Anura; family Hylidae; genus Hyla; species Hyla sarda. Next base: position 327,634,005 of record NC_079192.1, read on the forward strand.
GCCCTGTCTGTACCCACCACCATAGTTGTATCTTGGACCTATGCGGTAACAAGCTGGGGTTATTTAGGCTGGGGAGGGACAAAAACAATGGTTACCCACCCTGTTAACACCAGGCTGCTGCTCGATTGGTATCTGGCTGTAATAAACATAAAGGAAATCCCACACTTTTTTTTTCCAAAAATAAAAAAATGTGTGTGGTTCCCTGAAGGCTTCCACTACTTAGCCTGTAAAGTCATTTAAAATAAACACATCACATAATAAAAAATGTGTTTATTACAAAAAAACACTCCCCCACAGCCCTTGCTAACCATTTTATTGGAAAAAAAAATTGTAATCGTCGTAGTTCACCGAATCTGAAGTAGTCCTCTGTATTCACGTATCTGAAGTGAGAAGAAAAGAAAAAAAAATGGGTTAGTCCCATAAAGTGCCTACAGGATCTGTTCACATTTTAACATGGCTTTTAACAAAAAGGAATGTTGAAAAAACGTCTGACTCACCACCCTCGTTCCAGCTCTGTCATCTTATGTGTAGTTCATCTCAGACCTTGTTCATACATAGTTTTCCTAATGTTTGATGTAAAGAAAGAGGATGCTTACATTTGCTATTTCTTTTTAGTTGCTAGACTTAAAATATTTGTTTAACAATATAACAATAATCTCTGACAATTTAGTTTTTGTTTGAAAAGCAAAGTTCATCTGTTCATCTTGGTGTAAGACCCCAGCTAAACAAATACTTCAATAGCTAAGTATTTGTTTAGGTAGGGTTAAATGATACAACCTTCTGATAAAGGCCTTGGTAGCCATAGTGGAAGGGCAAGCAAATGCACCATTAGATTTCCCCAAATATATTGAATTTTGAGAGGTTATTCCCCCTTCTATTCTCATTAGAACCTATATTTGTTGTGTTAGGGTAGGGTCACACGTAGCATATACGCTGCTTATTTGATGCTGCGTATTTCTTTGCTAGCATAGACTATTTGAGTAATAAAAAAAACACCCATAGACTTTGTTAGCGCCAAATACACAGCATGAAATATGCAGCGTATACGCTACATGTAACCTTACCTTTAACATATGTTATGTTACGCACCCCTGTTTGTGATGCGTTTTGGTAGGTTGCTGATTGGCTTGGCAGCACAGTAGCAGAAGATTCAAGAGGATTTAGGCAGTGTTCAGACAAGTGAATGTCCGCACAAAAATCTCCATGCAGACATTACCCTGACAGCACTAGGACCACTCCGAAATGCGCCATTTCATAGATGGCAATGGATATCCATGCCAGATGTATCCAGCACAGACATTCTGCTATGTACAGTAAACAGTGCAGCAAAATCTCCCATTGAAATCAGTGGGACTCTGTTGCTGCGGAATCTTCCATCGTGTGAACATAGCCTTAATGAGCGGTTTTGAAGTCAGTGGTGTGTGGTCAAGTAGGAATGAAGACCTGACCAGCCCCACCCTCCCACCACCCAATTCATCTTTGTCACAGTCTTTGTCAGTGGGGCTGTCAAGCTCTTACTGGTTGGGTAATATTTGCTGATTATTTATTTGAGTCTTTATTCTGGTATGGTAACCCTTAATAAAGTCTGTGGCCATATCATTTTACAATGAACCGTCTATGTGTTTTATTATTTGTATTTGTGTTGGGGTAAATTTGGAGCATCCCCATGTGCAATACGATTATATGATATACATGGCTGTAATACATCTCAGTTAAGAACTGTAACAGAGCTGGTATAGGTCTCCATTTTGCCTCCGGATTCTTGTTTTTCTCCTGAATTCTGTAGCATGACTTCTAAGGTCTCATTCACACGGCAGAATTTTAGAGCGGAATCTGGCAGAAAAATTTAACTCGAAAATCCCAAATCCTATTGTTTTCAATGGCAGATTGCTGCACTGTCCACACGGCAGTTTTTTTGCAGCAAAAACATCTGCTGCAGAAATTCTGATTCCACAATCCTTATAAATAATGTACATGTCAATTCTCTCTGCAGAATCTGCTCGGAAATGCATTCAGTCCCTGGAAACAATACATTTTCAAGCTGTCCAAGGGCTGGCTTGTTCTGCGAGTGCCTACCAGAAAAATGAATGGTGCCTTAAAAGGAACCTGTCATTATCAAAGACTTTTCATAGAGACATATCAACATTTTTTATTTGTTGGGGTCTGAGTGTTCAGACCCTGACTGATCAGTAGAACAAGCCAGGAGAAGTGCTTGCTTAGCCCATAATGTAAGTCTATGGGATCACCCTTCTCACATAGCGGAGACCTTCTAGTTCTTCTGATCGGTTGAGGTCTAACACTCTGGGGGAGATTTATCAAAACCTGTGTAGAGGAAAAGTGGACCACTTGCCCCTAGCAACCAATCAGATGGCTTCTTAATAATTTAAGAAGCAATCTGATTGGTTGCTATGGGCAAATGGACCACTTTTCCTCTGCTCAGATTTTGATAAATCTCCCCCTCTGACCCTGACCAATAAAAGCTTTTGACATGTCCCTATATTTGAACATATCATAGTTATTACGGTCGAAAAAAGACATATGCTTGACAATAAGTGCACTGGGATGACTATCTAAGTGGTACTTATACATATGTGTATTAGTACAATGTTACGCCGAGCGCCCCGGGTCCCTGCTCCTCCCCAGAGCGCTCGCGGCGTTCTCCCCTCTGCAGCGCCCCGGTCAGACCCGCTGACCAGGAGCGTTGCACTGACACTGCCGACGGGGATGCGATTCGCATAGCGGGACGCGCCCGCTCGCGGATCGCATCCCAATCCACTTACCTGCCCCGGGCCCCGGCTGTCACGTCCTGGCGCGCGCGCCAGCTCTCTAAGATTTAATGGGCCAGTGCACCACTAATTGGTGCCTAGCCCAATCAGTGTAATTAGCTCCCACCTGTGCCTTAGCCTATATTACCTCACTTCCCCTTCCCAGTATTGCCGGATCTTACATAGTTACATAGTTAGTACGATCGAAAAAAGACATGTCCATCAAGTTCAACTAGGGAATTGAAGGGTAGGGGTGTGGCGCGATATTGGGGAAGGGATGGGATTTTATATTTCTTCATAAGCATTAATGTTATTTTGTTCCAGGAATGTATCTAATCCTGTTTTAAAGCTGTTAATTTTTCCTGCTGTGACCAGTTCCTGAGGTAGACTGTTCCATAAGTTCACAGTTCTCATGGTAAAGAAGGCGTGTCGCCCCTTGAGACTAAACTTTTTCTTCTCCAGACGGAGGGAGTGCCCCCTCGTCCTTTGGGGCGGTTTAACCTGGAACAGTTTTTCTCCATATTTTTTGTATGGGCCATTAATATACTTATATACGTTTATCATATCCCCCCTTAAACGTCTCTTCTCAAGACTAAATAATTGTAACTCCTTTAATCGCTCCTCATAGCTAAGATGTTCCATGCCCCATATTAGTTTAGTCGCGCGTCTCTGCACCCTTTCCAGCTCCACAGTGTCCCTTTTATGTACAGGCGACCAAAACTGAACAGCATATTCCAGGTGAGGCCGTACCAATGCTTTATAAAGGGGGAGTATTATGTCCCTGTCCCTTGAGTCCATGCCTCTTTTTATACATGACAATATCCTGCCGGCCTTGGAAGCAGCAGCCTGACATTGCATGCTATTCTGTAGTCTGTGATCTACAAGTACACCCAGATCCTTCTCTACCAGTGACTCTGCCAGTTTAATCCCCCCTAAGACATACGATGCATGCATGTTATTAGTACCCAGATGCATAACTTTACATTTATCCACATTGAACCTCATTTGCCAAATGGATGCCCAGACACTTAGTCTATCCAAGTCATCTTGTAACCTATACACCTCCTCTATAGACTGTACCGTGCTACAAAGCTTGGTGTCATCTGCAAAGATAGAAACAGAGCTGTTAATACCATCCTCTATATCATTGATAAATAAATTAAACAACAGCGGTCCCAGTACAGAACCTTGGGGTACACCACTAACAACCGGGGACCAACCAGAGTACGAATCATTGACCACCACTCTCTGGGTACGATCCATGAGCCAGTGTTCAATCCAGTTACAAACTAAAATTTCCAAACCCAAAGACCTTAACTTACCTGTCAGACGTCTATGAGGGACAGTATCAAACGCTTTAGCAAAATCCAGAAACACTATATCCACAGCCATTCCTCTGTCAAGGCTTCTACTCACCTCTTCATAAAAGCAAATTAAATTGGTTTGACAACTTCTATCCTTAGTAAACCCATGCTGGCTATCACTTATAATACAATTGTCCCCTATGTATTCCTGTATGTAATCCCTTATAAGTCCTTTAAACAATTTACCCACAATGCACGTTAAACTTACCGGTCTATAGTTTCCTGGGGAAGACCTAGAGCCCTTTTTGAAGATTGGCACCACATTCGCCTTGCGCCAGTCCCTTGGCACAATACCAGACACCAGTGAATCTCTAAATATCATGAACAGGGGTACAGATATTACTGAACTTACCTCTCTAAGAACTCTTGGGTGCAATCCATCTGGCCCTGGAGATTTGCTTACATTTATATTACTTAACTTACCTTGTACCATCTCTACATTAAGCCAGTACATTACATGATGTGTTACCAGCACTGACCTGTCCAATGTCAGCTCCTCCTTCTTCCTTAGTATATACAGAACTAAAGAACCCATTCAGTAGCTCCGCCTTCTCTTGATCACCCGTGACAACCTCCCCATTATCATTATTAAGGGGTCCTACATGCTCTGTCCTTGGTTTTTTTGCATTTATATATCTAAAAAAATATTTAGGATTAGTTTTGCTTTCTTTGGCCACTTGTCTCTCATTTTGAATTTTTGCTGTTTTTATTACATTTTTACAGATTTTATTAAGCTCTTTGTACTGTTTAAATGTTATAGCTGACCCATCAGATTTGTATTTTTTGAAGGCTATTTTTTTGTTGTTTATTGCTCTTTTAACATCATTTGTCAGCCATGTAGGATTTAGTTTTAATCGTTTATATTTGTTCCCCTTTGGTATATATTTAGCTGTATAGTTATTTAGAGTTGATTTAAAGATGTCCCAATTACCTTCTGTATCAGTATTTGAGAACACCTCCCCCCAGTCTATGTCCTGTAGTGCAGATCTCAGCCCAGGGAAGTTTGCCTTTTTAAAGTTATATGTTTTTGCCTTCCCCGTCTGTCTTTGTTTTCTACATTTTAAGTCAAAAGTAACTATATTGTGGTCGCTATTACCAAGGTTTTCCCGCGCAGTTACATTACCAACCAGCTCTGCGTTGTTGGAAATGATCAGATCCAACAAGGCATCACTTCTTGTTGGGTCCTCTACAAACTGGCCCATAAAATTATCCTGCAATAAATTTAGGAATTGTCGCCCCTTTGTAGTTTTAGCCAACCCCGGACCCCAATCTATATCTGGATAGTTAAAATCTCCCATTATTACCACTGTACCTGCCTAGGCGGCCCTCTCTATTTGTTTATGCAGCCGACCTTCTATCTCTTCAGTGATATTAGGGGGTCTGTAGATTACACCAAGTATTATTTTTTCAGTATTTCCCTCCTTTTGTAATTCTACCCACAGTGATTCCACATCCTCAGAATCATCACACACTATGGCATCGTTCACACTGACTTTCATACCACTTCTTACATACAGACAGACTCCACCACCTTTTCTGTTCATTCTATCTTTGCGAAACAATGTAAACCCCTGCAGATTGACAGCCCAGTCATGCGAGGAGTCCAGCCATGTCTCAGTGACCCCAACTATATTAATATGTTCCTCCAGTATCAAGGCCTCAAGCTCCCCCATTTTATTTGCTAGGCTTCTGGCATTTGTGAACATACACTTTACATTTCCATCCTTTATGTTATTGGGGTTAATGGGATTCAAGGGTATAAGTTTTATTTTCCTATGAAGCCTATTCCTATTAACTATTCTAACCCCTCCCTCCGCTCCACCCCCAGGTACATTTATAATCTTGTTGCCCTTGTGCCTAGTGAAAGCGTTTCCTGTGATTGCCTTTCCAGTGTTTCCAGACCTTCTGCCGTTACCATTGACTACGAACCTTGCCGCCTGCCCTGACCTTCTGCTACGTCTGACCTCTCCTCTGTCTAGTCCTTCTGTCCCACGTCTTCTCAGCAGTCAGCGAGGTTGAGCCTTTACCGGTGGATACGACCTGGTTGCTACCGCTGCAGCAAGACCATCCCGCTTTGCGGCGGGCTCTGGTGAATACCAGTAGCAGCTTAGACCCGGTCCACCGGTACGGTCCACGCCAATCCCTCGCTGACACAGAGGATCCACATCCAGCCTGCCGAATCCTAACATACAATTTTGTTAAAGTAAGACTTGTTACACTAAACGTAACAATGTTTGTTCTAAAGTATTGTCTATTTACTTATGCCATTGACACGAGATTTATGCTGTGGACATGTGATACGCGCATAGTATTAACTGAGTAACCCACATCAATGAGATACAATCTGCCCTCAAAAAAACAAATAATGAATTAGAGTACATTGACATGTTTTTATTATACTTTATTTGCTACTTCAGGAGTAAAAAGAAAATCTTTCACTGAGCTCTTTTCTTTATATTTTAAGCACTACTGGACAGCAGGTGGTATCTTGTATTTTTTCTTATACCTTACTGCTTCTCCAGTTGCTGTAATATAAATTAAGAAATAAATTGCCACTGGAGTATATAGGTGACACCTTAGCACCTGGATCAGTAGTAGACTGATAACATGTAGTGGAAGGAGCAACTGTTAGCTCAGAAGTGGCTCATGATAGCATAGCACCCTTTATACGTATACAATAATGGGCCATTACAGGAAGCAATGTAAAGGTAGCTGGTCGTAAATGCCCCCACCTTTCATGTTTAGGTCACTAACTGTGTTCCGCAACTGACTGTAGAAACAATAGAAATGCAATTGTGAATTACTCTGCTTCCTGTACTAAGTAATATACTCCTATAAATGTGACACCTCAGCATATGCTACCTGTACTGAAATAACAAATCCTTTATACAAACAGGTAAACTCAACAAAATCATATTAAAGAGACAAAGTTTTTATTGAATTCATATAGAAAGAAATACAAAAACACCATTAAAAATACACTACAAAACAACAAACAAATCACACAGAGAACTGGCACAGTATACTGGTGCTGAAAAATAAAGACTTAGCATGAAGGAAACAATGAAAAATGTATATATACTGGTATAAACTGTAATCAAATTCATGTGAAAATTAATACATGGCAAGTAAAAAATATCCATAAAAAGGTCTAACTCTGATCCCTCACCATCCTGTGAACAATGGTGTAAATATTGCACTGCCCCTTGGGCACAGTAATCATTCAATGTACACATACATATTAAGAAAGTAACAAAAAATGCCAGATACAGCACAAAATATGCTTAATCCACCAAAGGTCAATCAGCCCACCAGGCATTATACCATTACCTCCCTAAATCATGTTTTGTGTTACGGGGTGCGGTGTGGAAGAGAACTATCCGGGTTGTATATATGGGGAAACAAACTACCTAATAATGTATGCCACATGAAGACGCCTTGCACACTCCTGCAGCATCTTCTGGCTTCCAGCTACCACCCACTAGCCCATATAAAATATTCCCTCTCCCACAAAAAAAGTAGAAAAATAGTGGCACACAGTTATTTTTGTTATAGTTGGTGGCACTGCTCACTGCCTAGAATATGTAAACCACACCATCAAAAATAAAGGGAAAAAGTGGAATATAGAAGCCCTTAATGAAGATGTCATGCATAAAAACGTATGCCCTATCCCCAAGATAGAGGATAAGATAAGAGACGGACGTTACACCCCCTCCCATAGACTTGCATTGAGGGGGCGGGGCGTGACGTCACACGGGGGCAGAGTCGTGACGTCACGATAATCCGTCCTCGTGGTCGGGAGGGAAAAGACTGAGAACCTCCAGTGCTTCCGGCATTACTTACAGGTGGGTGCTGCATGCTAGATTGCGGGGGTCCCCAGCGGTGGGACCCCCGCGATCAGACACCTTATCCCCTATCCTTTGGATAGGGGATAATATGTCTTGGGGCGGAGTACCCCTTTAACTGTGAAAATGGCAGTATTATGTTAATCCACCTCAAAAAAGATAATGACCAAAAAATTGTATGTACCTGAAAATGACATCAATAAAAACTACAACTTTTTCCCCAAAAATACAAGCCAACATCCAGCTCCATGAAGAAAAGTGTTGAAAAAAGTTTATGGGTCTTAGAATGTAGTGACAATATTTTTTTTAAATAAAAACTTGCATTTGTTTCATTATCCTGATAAAAATAATGAATATAATTTATTCAATAAGTTATAGCAACCCCAAAAGGGTGTCATTAATAAGTACTACCTGTCCCATAACAAATATGCTCTCATACGGCTATGTTGAAAAAAAAATACTAAAGTTATATCTCTTACAATATGACGATTAAAAAATTGAAGAAAACTGTATGGGCAAAGTGGATTAGTCAGTTATGGTCTGTTAATGTCTGTGGACGTACCCTTATTTAATCACTATATGGTGGTAATTATCAATCTTGGTGTATCTCTGCATAGCACTATTAGTGTATAATCCAAAGACAATCATTTAGAATTATGCTATGGCTGTTTATGATGGTGTAAATTATACTGTATGAGAGAGGCTGAAGCATGACACAGCCAGCAGCCCTTCATGCTTAGTATCCTCAGTGCTCAGAGGTGTGTTGGGAATGTCCTATCTAACCTTTCTAAAGAGTCAGTAATGACTTGTACAATACACTATGCTCTTCTCAGTATGAACTCAGGCCTTAGTCTTTCTTTGTATGTTTTTTGGTGACATCTCTTCTTTACAGCTTTGTTTCTCTATGCAAGTGGATCGGCCGCTATGGAAATCCAGCCATATACAGTGGGGCAAAAAAGTATTTTTTCAGCCACCAATTGTGCAGGTTCTCCCACTTAAAAAGATGAGAGGCCTGTCACATTTTCTGATTTTTAAAGAATTTATTTGCGAATTATGGTGGAAAATAAGTATTTGGTCAATAACAAAAGTTCTTCTCAATACTTTGTTATATACCCTTTGTTGGCAATGACAGAGGTCAAATGTTTTCTGTAAGTCTTCACAAGGTTTTCACACACTGTTGCTGGTATTTTGGCCCATTCTTCCATGTAGATCTCCTCTAGAGCAGTGATGTTTTGCGCTGTCGCTGGGCAACACGGACTTTCAACTCCCTCCAAAGGTTTTCTATGGGGTTGAGATCTGGAGACTGGCTAGGCCACTCCAGGACCTTGAAATACTTCTTACAAAGCCGCTCCTTCATTGCCCTGACGGTGTGTTTGGGATCATTGTTATGCTGAAAGACCCAACCACGTTTCATCTTCAATGCCCTTGCTGATGGAAGGAGGCTTTCACTCAAAATCTCACGGCACATGGCCCCATTCATTCTTTCCTTTACACGGATCAGTTGTCCTGGTCTCTTAGCATTAAAACATCCCCAAAGCATGATGTTTCCACCCCCATGCTTCACAGTAGGTATGGTGTTCTTTGGATTCAACTCAGCATTCTTTTTTCTTCAAACACGACGAGTTGAGCTTTTACCAAAAAGTTCTACTTTGGTTTCATCTGACCATATGACATTCTCCCAATCCTCTTCTGGATCATCCAAATGCTCTCTAGCAAACTTCAGACGGGCCCGGACATGTAGTTGTAACATCTGCGCTCCGGCCAGACACACTGGCCGTGAGAGCTCCATTGTCATGTCCCTGCTGCCGGCAGGGCTGGGATTCGCATCTCGGGTATGTGCCCGCGTGCAAATCCCAGCCCGTCACTCACCTCCCTGGTCTTTCTGTTCCCGCAGCCCCGGCGCGTGTGCCCCTGCCTCCTAGGGTGTGCACGCGAGCCGGAGCTCTTACATTTAAAGGGCCAGTGTTCATTTAATTAAGTGTATTCACCTGTGCTCTTGTTTCAAGTACTTGCTCCTCCCTTGTATCCCGGCCAGATCTTTGTTGCCTTTGTGCCCAAGAGAAAGCTACTATGTTTCTGTGTTCCTGATTTCTTTGTACCAGATCCTTGTTCCGTTATCTGACCCTGCACCTGTGCCGCCTGCCTTGACCTACTGCTACCTTGACCATGTCTTGCCAGTTTCCTTCTGTGCCACGCCACATCCCAGCAACCTGTGTGGACGAGTCATGCCAGGGGTAACGACCTGGTTGCTGCCTGCCGCAGCAAGACCATCCCGCTTTGCGGCAGGCTCTGGTGAAAACCAGCGGCACCTTAGACTCCGCTCCCTGGCATGGCTCACATAATCATCCACACAAGCCCGGAGGATCCACCACCTGCAGTGACCCGTTACAGTACTGGCTTAAGTAGGGGGACACGTCTGGCACTGCATGATTTGAGTCCCTGGCGGAGTAGTGTGTTACTGATGGTAGCCTTTGTTACTTTGGTCACAGCTCTCTGCAGGTCATTCACTAGGTCCCCCCATGTGGTTCGGGGATTTTTGCTCAGCGTTCTTGTGATCATTTTGACCCCACGGGGTGAGATTATGCGTGGAGCCCCAGATCGAGGGAGATTATCAGTGGTCTTGTATGTCTTCCATTTTCTAATAATTGCTCTCACAGTTGATGTCTTCACACCAAGCTGCTTGCCTATTGCAGATGCAGTCTTCCCAGCCTGGTGCAGGCCTACAATTTTGTTTCTGGTGTCCTTCGACAGCTCCTTGGACATAGTGGAGTTTGGAGTGTGACTGAGGTTGTGGACTGGTGTCTTTTATACTGATAAATTCAAACAGGTGCCATTAATACAGGTAACGAGTGGAGGACAGAGGAGACTCATAAAGAAGAAGTTATAGGTCTGTGAGAGCCATAAATCTTGCTTGTTTGTAGGTGACCAAATACTTATTTTCCACCATAATTTGCAAATAAATTCTTTCAAAATCAGACAATGTGATTCTATGGATTTTTTTCTCATTCTGTCTCTCATAGTTGAGGTATACCTATGATGAAAATTACAGGCCTCTCTCATCTTTTTAAGTGGGAGAATTTGCACAATTGGTGGCTGACTAAATACTTTTTTGCCCTACTGTATATGGAGAACATTTCTGATTGGTGATCTGTGTATGATATTACGTATTATGAGGATTCTCATGTACTACTATGTATAATTACTTATTGCTATTATGTATTATTCTCATGTACTAGTATGTATTATTATTCAATATTATTCTGCATAATGAGGATTCCCATGTACTACTATATATTATTACTTATTTCTGTTATTTATTATTCTCATGTACTACTATCTATTATAATTTTTATTATTATTATTATTATGAGGATTCACATGTACGACTATGTATTATTACTTGTGTCACGATTCGGCTTCCAGGTAGTGGATCCTCTGTGCCAGAGAGGGATTGGCGTGGACCGTGCTAGTGGACCGGTTCTAAGCCACTACTGGTTTTCACCAGAGCCCGCCGCAAAGCGGGATGGTCTTGCTGCGGCGGTAGTGACCAGGTCGTATCCACTAGCAACGGCTCACCTCTCTGGCTGCTGAAGATGGGCGCGGTACAAGGGAGTAGGCAGAAGCAAGGTCAGACGTAGCAGAAGGTCGGGGGCAGGCGGCAAGGTTCGTAGTCAGGATGGGTAGCAGAAGTTCAGGTAACACAGGCTTTGGACACACTAAACGCTTTCACTGGCACAAGGCAACAAGATCCGGCAAGGGAGTGCAAGGGAGGAGACTAGATAAAGGCAGGGAGCAGGTGGGAGCCAATTAAGCTAATTGGGCCAGGCACCAATCATTGGTGCACTGGCCCTTTAAGTCTCAGAGAGCTGGCGCGCGCGCGCCCTAGAGAGCGGAGCCGCGCGCGCCAGCACATGACAGCAGGGGACCGGGACGGGTAAGTGACCTGGGATGCGACTCGCGAGCGGGTGCGTCCCGCTGTGCGAATCGCATCCCCAACGGCCAAAACAGTGCAGCGCTCCCGGTCAGCGGGACTGACCGGGGCGCTGCAGGGAGAAAGACGCCGTGAGCGCTCCGGGGAGGAGCGGGGACCCGGAGCGCTAGGCGTAACAGTACCCCCCCCCTTAGGTCTCCCCTTTTCTTTGACCGGCAACTGCCTCCCCTGGGATGAGGACCCCGGGAAAGAATGGAGGGTTTCCTCAACGGCAGGCAGTACAGCAGGAGTGGGAATGGGGAGGGAGGGCAGAGGGCGAAGCCGGGCACGGGGCAGTGTGACACCAGGACGGGGGCCATGAGGAGGCACAGAGGTTTGCCTGACGGGACTGGGAGGGGGGGAGAGGCACTTCCTATGGCAGGCAGAGTCCCAGTTCTTTATCTCCCCGGTGGTCCAATCAAGGGTGGGGGAATGAAGCCGGAGCCATGGCAGACCGAGGAGGACCTCAGAGGTACAACTGGGGAGAATGAAGAACTGAATCCTTTCGTGGTGGGGTCCGATAGACATCAGGAGGGGTTCTGTGCGGTAACGCACGGTGCAGTCCAATCTGGCTCCGTTGACCGCGGAAATGTAGAGCGGTTTGGCGAGACGGGTCACCGGGATGCAGAATTTATTGACAAAGGACTCCAAAATAAAATTCCCGGAGGCACCAGAGTCCAAGCAGGCCAAGGCTGAGAGGGAGGAGTTGGCTGTAGGAGAAATCCGCACGGGCACCGTGAGACGTGGAGAAGAAGATTTAGAACCAAGAGATGCCACACCCACGTGAGCTGGGTGCGTGCGTGCGTTTCCCAGGCGTGGAGGACGGATAGGGCAATCCACCAAGAAATGCTCGGTACTGGCACAGTACAGACAGAGATTTTCTTCTCTACGGCGATTCCTCTCTTCCTGGGTCAGGCGAGACCGATCCACTTGCATGGCCTCCTCGGCGGGAGGCCCAGGCATAGACTGCAAAGGATGCTGTGGGAGAGGTGCCCAGAGATCTAAGTCTTTTTCCTGGCGGAGCTCTTGGTGTCGCTCAGAAAAACGCATGTCAATGCGGGTAGCCAAATGGATGAGTTCTTGGAGGTTGGCAGGAATCTCTCGTGCGGCCAGCACATCCTTGATGCGACTGGATAGGCCTTTTTTAAAGGTCGCGCAGAGAGCCTCATTATTCCAGGATAGTTCAGATGCAAAAGTACGGAATTGTATGGCGTACTCGCCAACGGAAGAATTACCCTGGACCAGGTTCAGCAGGGCAGTCTCAGCAGAAGAGGCTCGGGCAGGTTCCTCAAAGACACTTCGGACTTCAGCAAAAAAGGACTGGACTGTGGCTGTGGCAGGATCATTGCGGTCCCAGAGCGGTGTGGCCCAAGACAAGGCCTTTCCTGAAAGAAGGCTTACTACGAACGCCACCTTAGACCGTTCTGTAGGAAACAAGTCTGACAACATCTCCATATGCAGGGAACACTGAGACAAAAATCCACGGCAGAGTCTGGAGTCCCCATCAAATTTGTCCGGCAGGGACAAGCGGAGGTTAGGAGCGGCCACTCGCTGCGGAGGAGGTGCAGGAGCTGGCGGAGGAGATGGTTGCTGCTGTAGCAGGGGCAGAATTTGCTGTAACATGGCGGTCAACTGCGACAGCTGCTGTCCTTGTTGGGCAATCTGCTGCGATTGCTGAGCGACCACCGTGGGAAGATCAGCGAGACTTGGCAGCGGCACCTCAGCGGGATCCATGGCCGGATCTACTGTCACGATTCGGCTTCCAGGTAGTGGATCCTCTGTGCCAGAGAGGGATTGGCGTGGACCGTGCTAGTGGACCGGTTCTAAGCCACTACTGGTTTTCACCAGAGCCCGCCGCAAAGCGGGATGGTCTTGCTGCGGCGGTAGTGACCAGGTCGTATCCACTAGCAACGGCTCACCTCTCTGGCTGCTGAAGATGGGCGCGGTACAAGGGAGTAGGCAGAAGCAAGGTCAGACGTAGCAGAAGGTCGGGGGCAGGCGGCAAGGTTCGTAGTCAGGATGGGTAGCAGAAGTTCAGGTAACACAGGCTTTGGACACACTAAACGCTTTCACTGGCACAAGGCAACAAGATCCGGCAAGGGAGTGCAAGGGAGGAGACTAGATAAAGGCAGGGAGCAGGTGGGAGCCAATTAAGCTAATTGGGCCAGGCACCAATCATTGGTGCACTGGCCCTTTAAGTCTCAGAGAGCTGGCGCGCGCGCGCCCTAGAGAGCGGAGCCGCGCGCGCCAGCACATGACAGCAGGGGACCGGGACGGGTAAGTGACCTGGGATGCGACTCGCGAGCGGGTGCGTCCCGCTGTGCGAATCGCATCCCCAACGGCCAAAACAGTGCAGCGCTCCCGGTCAGCGGGACTGACCGGGGCGCTGCAGGGAGAAAGACGCCGTGAGCGCTCCGGGGAGGAGCGGGGACCCGGAGCGCTAGGCGTAACAACTTGTTTCTATTGTGTATTATTCATATGTACTGCTATGTATTATCATTTTATTATTATTATTCTTATGTATTATGATTCTCATGCACTACTATGTATTATTACTTATTGCCATTATGCCATTATGTATGATCATAATGTATCATGTTTTATTATTATTTTATGTATTATGAGGATTCTCATGTACTACTTTATATTATTATTATTATTCTGTATAATGAGGATTCTCATGTACTACTTTATATTATCATTTATTTTTATTATTCTGTATAATGAGGATTCTCAAGTACTACTATATATTATTACTTATTTCTATTATGTATTATTTTCATGTATTACTATGTATTATCATTTTTATTATGAGAATTCTCATGTACTACTATGTATTATTCTTATGTACTACCATGTATTATTATTTATTATTATTATGTATGAGGATTCTCATGTACTACTATGTATTATTACTTATTGCCATTATGTATTATTCTCATGTATTACTATGTATTATAATGTATTATTTTTTATGTATTATGAGGATTCTCATGTATTACCATATATCATAATTTAATATAATTCTGTATAGTGAGGATACTAATGAAATATTACTATATATTATTACTTACTTCTATTATGTATTCTCATGTATTACTATGTATTATTATTATTATTATTATGTATGAGGATTCTCATGTACTACTATGTATTATTCTTATGTACTACTATGTATTATTATGTATGAGGATTCTCATGTATTACTATGTATTATCATTTTTATTATGAGAATTCTCATGTACTACTATGTATTATTCTTATGTACTACTATGTATTATTATGTATGAGGATTCTCATGTATTACTATGTATTATCATTTTTATTATGAGAATTCTCATGTACTACTATGTATTATTCTTATGTACTACTATGTATTATTATGTATGAGGATTCTCATGTACTACTATGTTTTATTACTTATTGTCATTATGTATTATTCTGATGTATTACTATGTATTATAATGTATTATTTTTTATGTATTATGAGGATTCTCATGTATTACCATATACTGTATCATAATGTAATATAATTCTGTATAGTGAGGATGCTCATGTACTACTACTATATATTATTACTTCTATTATGTATTCTCATGTATTACTATGTATTATCATTTATTATTATTTTTATTATGAGGATTCTCATGTACCACTATGTATTATCATTTATTATTATGACTTACTGCTATTATGCATTATTATTAATTACTGTAATAATGTATTTCTATTCTGTATGATAAGTAGCATTATCATCCTCCTACATAATGAGGACAGCTCCAGGTCCCCAGGGTTCAGCCTAGTCAGACCTGTCCCTCCACAGCACAGGCCCCGCCCACCCGTGAGGTCACCGCCCGGCAGTGTCCCAGGTCGGGTGACGTCAGCACGCCAGTCATTGTTTAAACAGGTGAGGGCGGAGTGAGGTGTGAACGTGGTCATGCGGTGACGGAGCAGTACTATTAGTGAGCGCTGGAGACCGGACGGGACCATGTTGCCTTCTGTGGTGCGGAGGTGGCTGAACCGACCCAAGGTAGGGAGAGGGCGCTCAACTGGTGGGGAGAACACGTCGCCCCTGTTCACACCTGCTGTGTATGCTGCGGTTTGGTTCTTCCTGTATTCCCATCCTTCCTGATGATGTGACTGACCATACACCCTGCTGTCCATCAGATGGAAGGGGGCGCCCCTAGCAGTCTGCAGTACTTGTTGTTATACCTGTTCCGGGGCTGCGGACAATGGATCATGTGCTGCCAGCTTCTTCTGTCTTTGTTCACATTACACCCAGAACGAAGTGGTGAATGTATGGACACTGGTACTAATGGCCCATAAAGGGGCACTCTGCTAGAAGCAATAGCTGTGTGTCTATAGGGAACCTCCCAGACTATGGACTAGTATCTGCTTTATCACTGTTCAGCAACAAGCACAAGTTATGTTGGCACATTGTAGACTGGGCATCACCCTGAATGGCAGCATTGGTAATATTTATCTATTGCTGTGGGGAAACTCCAACTCCCAGCATGCCCGGACAGCCGAAGGCTGTCCGGGCATGCTGGGAGTTGTAGTTTCACAACTGCTGGAGGAAACCTCTTTAGGATACACTGATATGATGCCAACAAGATACCTGCTGCCTGGAAGAACAAAGTGGGCTCCATACTGGATGGTGAATGAGTGGTCTGTGCTTTCCCGGCCTCTGGTCATCCTAGAACGTGTCCATAGGGGAAGATGACGATAAGGGAGTAATAGGACATTCCCATACCAAGCCCAGCCCACCGATATAGATCTCCTAAAATCCTTAAAACATCCTGTCTCTTGGGCGTTCACTGTTCTTGTCACCTTTTTAATAATTTCCATTACAGTATGTTTAAAGGGGTATTCCAGGGGGGAAAAAAAACTTATTTTTTTTTTATATCACCTGGCTCCAGAAAGTTAAACAGATTTGTAAATTACTTCTATTAAAAAAAACTTAATCCTTTCAATAATTATCAGCTGCTGTAGTTGAGTTGTTCTTTTCTGTCTGACAACAGTGCTCTCTGCTGACATCTCTGCTTGTCTCAGGAACTGCACAGAGTAGAAGAGGTTTGCTATGGGGATTTGCTTCTACTCTGGACAGTTTCTGAGACATGTGTCATCAGAGAGCACTTAGACAGAAAAGAACAACTCAGCTTCAGCAGCTCATAAGTACTGAAAGGATTACGATTTTTTTAATAGAAGTAATTTACAAATCTGTTTAACTTTCTGGAGCCAGTTGATATATAAAAAATTTTTTTTTTTCCTGGATAACCCCTTTAATTTTGCTCTATGCAAGAATGTATTAAACTATGCTATTGTGTACGCAAAGAAAAGGATATAGTGTGTGTATATATGTTGGTTCCTTAATACAGGATGTGGCTCTTTGCATGGGATCCTGTTATGGTTATTAGTAGAGATGAGCGAACTTACAGTAAATTCGATTCGTCACGAACTTCTCGGCTCGGCAGTTGATGACTTATCCTGCATAAATGAGTTCAGCTTTCAGGTGCTCCAGTGGGCTGGAAAAGGTGGATACAGTCCTAGGAAACTCTTTCTTAGGACTGTATCCACCTTTTCCAGCCCACCGGAGCACCTGAAAGCTGAACTCATTTATGCAGGATAATTCATCAACTGCCGAGCCAAGAAGTTTGTGACGAATCAAATTTACTGTTCGCTCATCTCTAATTCCACTCTTAGTAAATTGGGGCCATTGAGCATTAAAATACATGTGGGTAAGTCCGTTTTGTTTGCCATTTAGGGCACAGTCAGGCAATGTTCACACGGCCGAATTTCCTAGTGAAATCTGCGTGAAAAATTCCGCTAGGAAATTCTACAACATTTACTGCACATTGTATTGTAGTGAAGAGCCCAACTCTGCGCTTCCATCTGCTCATTTTCGTGATCCGGTGGGGTCTCGGCACTGAGATTCCAAGACCGGGTTCGCACTACGGAATTTCTCGATTGGAAATCTGCTTCTGAATTTCGGATGAAAATTCCGCTGCCTGAGGGTAAAATGCAGGGGAATGTTTTTTTTTTTTCGTTAACCCATTCACACTACGGAATTTTCTGGGTGCAATTTCCATCTAAAAATTCTGCCTGAACATTGAACTTTCTCAATGTCTTGGCGGACTACACACTACAGACATTGCCGTCTGTCAGGACAGAAATATCCTTGCGGTCCTAACGCCAACTGATTAAGCTGGCACGTGCCGCACTCGGAATCTCTGGCCATAATTCTTCCTAACTGATCAAAACGTTTGAAATGTCAGTTTTTTTTTTTTTTTTTTAAATGACAATTAAACTTTAAAAGTGGAATTATTATAATATTATTATATGGTTATTTAAAGTACATATTCTCCTTCATGGGGCATATCTTTAATTTATTTATTTTTTTCCCCATTTCTATCTCTGGCCCCAGAAAAGGCTGTAATAGCTCTGAGTAAGGCTGGGTTCACATCACGTTTTCTCCCATACGGCAGGGGGGAGCTGAAACCTTGCGCTCCCGTATGCCTTTCTATGTGCTCCCGTATGTAATTAATTTCATTTTTGCGCCGTATGCGCTTTCCCCCCGGACCTAAAACTGTGGTCAACCACGGTTTCAGGTCCGGTTGTAAAAGCGCATACGGCGCAAAAATTAGCCGACCGAACGTTTCACTCCGGCCGGGTCATTGAAATGAATTACATATGGGAGCACATAGAAAGGCATACGGGAGCGCAAGGTTTCAGCTCCCCCCTGCCGTATGCGCTCCCGTATGGGAGAAAACATGTGCACCCAGCCTTGGCAGGGATCATGCACAGAGTGCATGTGTGTCTGTTTAGCCAAAACATATCTTCATCTACTGTTTGTGTGCAAACTTTGCACCTTACTAATTTAAGGTCCTTTTACATGGGTTGATGATCAGCCAATAAGCAAACAAACACTTTTCGTTGACTGATCACATCAACTGTGCTGGACTGTAAATATTAAATTGTTGACAGTATATTTCTCTTGTAAATGGGGTATGTACTGCCAACAATAATGGAAGTGAATGGCGGCACAAATGATCCAGCAATTTGTGTGGATGGTCACTCCCAATAATTGGGCAGTGTAAGCTATGCTTTTATCAAGTGCCAATCGACATGTACATGGTTGGTAGTGGTATTGGGCACCTTTATGTGCATGTAAAAGGAGTCTTAGTAGTATATCTTTTTAGAGATGTTGAGTTTAGAACTTGCTGTGTTCTTACCAGAATTTCCATTCACTTGTATGGGAGGTATGGATGCCAAACAGCAGTCTTGGTTGTTGAAAACTGAAGAAGTTGACATTTACTATATTCTATAAGACTATTCTCATGGTTTGAATAGAATTGCTTTGTGCAAAAAAATGTCAATTTTGATATACTGTAGGGGATTTAAGAGGGTATAGATGGTAAAATATATCAATTATGCCTATGGGTGCTGGGATATTTCTGGTTTTTGGACCAGACCTCATTTTATGTGCAGTTTGCCCGTTATACACAGAGGCATTTTGGGTGTGGCCTTTGGTGTGTTGGTCTTTTAAGCTTTTTGTACACACAGTTCTTTTCTATAAAAGACTTGGTAACTGATTTACGTGTCTACTTTGACAATCCCCATATTTCAGAGCAGTGCCCGAATTCTTTCTATTGAACAGCTAACAATAGGGGGTCTAGTTGTTTATGTATAAAAAAAAAAAAGGAATGGTCCCATCATTCCATGTGAAAGAACAGTCTGATATCGAGCTAGTCTGGTTAGTTTGTGGTCAAATAATAAAGTGTGTGTGTGTGTGAGACAATCCACATAAGAGTATCCAGTTTTTGCACACTTTATAGACTGGTATTTCCTGTTGTCTGATGCTCAGCTTAGCTGTGTAGCCTAGGACAGGTTAGTAGAGTCTACTCATAAACAGACAGGAAACTTAATGACAAATACTGATGTAAATGAAGAAAACTATTCTTTGTATGTAACTCCACTGCCTCTACCTGATATCGAGAAGGTTATTTCTATGGCACAAAAATGAATTCTTTATCTTGACTATTAATGTTTAAGCAATATTATTGGTCTAGGAAATAATTGTTTACTGAACAGACATGTTAAGGGGTATTCTCATCTTTATTTATAGCCTATCACAGGATATTCCACAAATTCCTTATATCTGCATGCTCAAATGGTGAGACCTGCATCTGTCTCTAGAATGTGGGCCAGAAACAGTAAGTTTTGATGTTGCCCTACTTGCACATCTCCCATATGTCAGCATCCCAGTGAAAAGGCATGCCTATAAGTAAAAAAGATTTTTAAATTACTTGTATTAAAGAATCTTAATCCTTTCAGTATTTATAAGCTGCTGTATGCTCCACAGGAAGTTCTTATCTTTAATTTCCTTTCAGTCTGACCACAATGCCCTCTGCTGACACCTCTGTCCATGTCAGGAACTGTCCAGAGTAGGAGCAAATCCCCATAGTAAACCTCTCCTGCTTTGGACAGTTCCTGACATGGACAGAGGTGTCAGCAGAGAGCACTGTGGTCAGACAGAAAGGAAAATCAAAAAGAAAATAACACATGGCTAGAAGAACACACCTGGCACTGCTATGTGGTAATGTGTACGTCTAAAATTGTCCTTCTATGACACTCTCTGGCAGTGGGTCTGTCCTGCGAGGTGGTGGGGGTGCAGACTTGTATAAGTAACAAGTACTTCAGCAAATGTAGACATATAGAAAGTAAACAAGTGCACTCGCCACGTTTGCAGCTTCAGAAAAGGTAGCTTTATTGAAGACATCCAGGTACAGACAAAGTAAGTGCAGGGTGACGACAGGGAAAGGAGGTAGTCTCGGGCTACGGAACCGTCTCACGCTGGCTGCGCTTCTTAAGGCCCCTACTCTGTAGTTGGGTACCCCTTTAATGGACGTCTAATATGTTAAGTTTACACACACAACTTTATTTTGTGGGACTCGGTAGCACTACAGATCACAGGTATAATTCACCACACCTTTTTGCTGGTATGCTTAGGACTTACCCTTCAGATGTACTTCCCGAACAGTGTGAACCACCCGTAACATGGCTTTTGTAAATTAGGCCACAAAGATCCTATCAGAAGCATAGGGGAAAAAATTATCGGATTCTCCATGCATAAAAGCTGTCCATTTTCCACCTTGACTATAAATTGTGTCCATATTTTATTTTTCATTTGGAACCTGTATTGACATGCTGCTGCTTACGGTATCTTATGACACTCATTGTGACGCGCTTATGAAAGTATGAACACCCAGCCCTAAAGCCTTGTTTAGAAACATGACCTGTACTGTGATTCTTGCACTTTTCTGCTTTATCATAGTTTCTTGTTAAACCTGCCAGACGACTGCATTTCTCTGCTGTTTGTGTTCTTATGTTAGTATAGACATGCTTTCTGTATCTTACGTTCTCTTAAAGGGGAAAAGAATCTTCTCTTGCAGATTGACATGAAAAAATACAGAAGTTAATCAATTTTTTTTCTTTGTGAGAACTTAATTAGTTTGCGATCTGTGTTCACTTATGATAGCTTTATCAGGTAGGTCTCAATAGGTGATATCTCTTGCTCTGTTTTCCTTGTCAAGCTTCAGATAATTGCTCTAACTAATCACTGATAATAAGGCTGCCCATTGTTACTTCCTATGGGTGAAACTCCATGCCAAAGGTCTTAAACATTACCCAAATCTTTCTTAAACTGAAATGACCTAAATCAATCTCAAAGCTTGTCATCGGTTCTATGTTAAACCAGAGAATGCTTCAGCCCTAGAATGACCTGTGCAACTTAGGTCATACATGTATTTGTTGGAATTCTTCCTCTAATGGAAGAACACTCTACAACTGGATATTTGCACTCTTTTGACCAAAAGTCTCATTTAGTAAATTGAATCTATATTATAAATTTCCAACAAACTTCCACAAGGAATATGTATGGAATAAGTGATCTGCATAAAACAGGGCTCGACAAATCACAGGTGCCATGCCTCCATGGCTACTGGGAATCTTGGTGCCAAGGTTTTTTCCATTAAAACCCCTTTCAGACCCATGACCGACATTTGTCATGGATCAGTTGTGGGATTATGACTCGTGCCCAGGAGCTGGGCCTGCGTCATACCTGGCAGGTACTGGTTGACATCTGGCAGTAATACATGGAAGATCACTCCAGTGTCTCTCATTTAACTGTTTAAATGCCACATTTAAACAGTTATGGCGTGCATACCTGGTGGTTCAATCGTTGAGGTGCAAATTGGTTCTCAGGCCAGTGCAGGCTGTGAGTTGGTATGTGGATTTGTCCAAACTAAACTAAAGTAAATGATCACATTCCTTTTCTCCTACATGATCAACAGGATAGAAAAAACAAAAGCTTTAAACCCCTCCACCAAACTGCAGATTTCTGGTCACCATCTATAAAATCAATAAAAAAATGATCAAAAAGTAAAGTAGTACCAGTAAAAAAACAAACAAAAAAATCCAAGATACTAAACAAATTTGTTAAGCCCTGGCTTAAAATACCAAGGACAAGAAGTCACAGCAGTCTGTGGTCCGTGAGTTAATCTAGCTGGTTTCTTTATTACATCAATCATTAGGTGCAAAGCTTCGGCATGTGTGATGTGTGTCTTTAGCAAGGTGGATGCCATAAAGACATCAGCTTGACTGACTCCCAGACCTCATGCTGTGCTGTGACTTCTTGTGCAATAATTATTTTTTTTCCAATGCATTTTAGGCTTGTATTATGCGCCAAAATGCAAGGGCTGCTTCTGAAAAGACAAATCAAATGTAACCCCGCATTAGGGACACAGGAACTGCAAAGAGCCAATGACCAGGAAGCCATCAGAGATCTAGAATGTAGCCATGTGCCAGTGACTAAAGCGATGTTGAGGTGCCCGGCTGTAGAAGTATGGACCAAGTGAACTTTGTGTACATGAGAGGGAGTGTTCCTTTAGGTGGAGTGGATGACTACAGTTTATCTTCTTGCCAAGGATGCCAAATGAAAGTTTCTGTAAGGTGTGTCCCGGTGCTGCAGAATAGAAAAAGGGGTTGTGGTGTTCAGAGCTGAAGGGGCGCAGTCTCTACAGACGGGAGTGGTGCTTGGGAGTGTTTTAAGAACTCTGTGGGTAAGAGTGCCACCCACTGAAAAAGTGAAATATGTACTGTATGGGGCCAGCAGAGAGAGAGCAGCTAACAGACATGATTTCTGGAGTACTGCCAGAGTGGCAGGTGAAAGAACTGGGTATGTGAAAAGAGAAGAGGAAGCTGGGAAGAGCAGGGTTACTGCTGCTAGGCCTAAAGGTGCGTTCACATGGAGTAAATGAAGAGTAATTCACGTTGAAAAATTTACTGGCGGAAAAAAGAATTTTTTATTTTTGCAGGAAATTTGCGCGCAAATGGGGGAGAAGGAAGTGAAGGGTTTTCAGCGAATTCCGTGCAAATTGCCCACGAATTGCGTGTGAAAACTATCTCGGGCAGAATTTTTTTTTTACCATTGCTAGCGGATGCCGCTTGAAGAATGAACATGCCCTTTCTTCAAGTGGAATGGAATTCAGCGTCGGAATTCTGCTAGCAGAATTTCCGCAGTGTGAACAGGACAGCGGAAAGAACATTGAAGTCAATGGGCAGAGGAGATGTGCATTAGTTTGTAGCGGAGAATTCAAGAGGAATTACTCGAGTAAATTCCTCTTGAATTACTCTGTGTGAACGCACCCTAAAAAGGAACCTATGCCCTAATGTGTGTCTGCTTCCAGGAGCCACTTTTTTAAGTATTTCCAGTTAGGATAAAATAAAATTTAAAAAGGGTAAGGGCAGACCAGCGAGTTCCCTCTTAGGACTAGTGACCTGTAAAAAGCCCTGTTGTACTGCAGGTGCTTGCTTGTATACATTACTGGTGTTCAGTGAAGTTTTAGCTGAAAAGATTATTGCAAGTACTAAACAGATAATTTGGCTGTTATCTCAAACATACGTTTTGTTTTGGTAAATGGCCATAGTAAGCTGACACATAATGACAATGTAGGCCCCAAACATGCTTTAGTAGTTTGAGCTTCTTAATACAAAATAGGAAAAAACTCCACTTTTTGAAAGTACAAAAGTTACTTCACCCACAGTGCTGACTAGTAATGTCTGACAGTCCTGATCCAGCAACCGGTACAATTTCATCCGTTCATGGGCATAGCAGAGCTGATCCTCCTTCCTCTTAGGGTGCACAATAGGGTCACTTGAGAAAGGGGGCGTGTCCTCTGAAATGTCGGCAGTGTCCGGCAATCACTCACCTGTTCACCCCGTGAGAGGAAGGAGAATCGGCTCCGCTATGCCAGTGAAAGGATGAAATTGTACCGGTTGCTGGATCAGGACTGTCGGACGTTACTAGTGAGCACTGCTGGTGAAGTAACTTTTGTACTTTCAAAAAGTGGAGTTTTTTCCTATTTTGTATTAAGAAGTTGAAACTACTAAAGCATTTTCTTTTTAAATGCATTCAGTTGTCAAGTGTGAATTGCTTCCCATGGTGAGAATCACTTCTACCTTCCGCAATTCAACCTTTAACCTCTTGTGGATGACAGCGTCCCACTCCCCTTCTATGACATGCGCTCAGGAGCTGAGCGCAGGTCATACCTGGGTGGGCTTGGTGGCTATCTGCCACCAGGACCCATCTCTAATGCCAGACATCACCAATCACGGTGATGCCCGGCTTTAACCCCTTAGACACCACAATCAAATTTGATTGTAGCGTCTAAAATGCAAGTAAAAATGTCACGGCAGGGATGTGGAAATCCTATCGCCTGATGCCCCGGACAAGTAGTTTTGGGCGCCGGGCAAGTGATATTTTTAAAATAGATTTAGCCCTGTATCGGGCTAGCAGGGACAGACCGACTTCCCCCTTATTTTTCTTTAATGCCGGTGTGAGGCGC
This sequence comes from Hyla sarda, assembly GCF_029499605.1. Classification (NCBI taxonomy): domain Eukaryota; kingdom Metazoa; phylum Chordata; class Amphibia; order Anura; family Hylidae; genus Hyla; species Hyla sarda. The sequence goes on from NC_079192.1 coordinate 327,658,854, forward strand.
AGGAGCCGATACAAGTCTGCACCTCACACCGGCGCTAAGGGTGTATTCAATTCTAAGAATCATGTCTAAAAGGAAGCGGGCACTGTTAATTACCTGGCCAATACCATCCCTACAAAAAAGCCTAGTGGTGGCAGCATCATACTCTGGATGTAGACTGGGGATATGCAGGCATACTTACATATTTATTGTTATAGTGACAAGGGGCTTTGGACTAATATTACAGGGGGCTTTAAAATGTGAGGGTACTGGGAAGGCACCTATCTGTCCTCTATGCTGACTGACTGTTCACCAGCAGCTGTTGTGTCAAATGCCACGTGTTATATTTACATATAGAAAGACACAGTATTATGAAAAACATATAGTAATTTAGGACCCTGTTAGGCCTTGTCCACGATATGGACATTTAGCTGGTGTAATTCGGCTGGCTGGCCTCTTGCAATAGGCGCCACCAAATAATTCAGCAGTAGAACTGTACGGACATTGTTGTCTCCAAAGACTGTAATGCAGTCCTGGTAGAATTTTGCTTAAAAAAATAAATAAATAAAAAAAAAAAAAAAAATGTTCATTCATTGAACAGACGTACATTCCGCTTCCGGAATAGAGAAGAGTCCCATTGAAAACAATGGGACTCTGCTGCAAGCAAAATCCCGCGTGCGGATTGTCCGCAGTGTTGACGAGGCCATAGTTAGAATTAGGGCACAGGAGCAGTGGTACTACACCTTCAAAAGGTTAGCGACCACTTTTAAATGTCATGCCCTATGAAAAGGCCAATTCCATATTTGGCTTGTCCCACTGTTTTATAAGTAGGACTCTGTAAAGGGGCCTTTTAGGTGGACATCTTGTCATCTCATGCTTATTTTCTGTCACCTGTTATTTGAAAAATAGATTAGAGATCAGATAGAAAGTGGAAAATCATATAGGCTGTGTACAAGTATATTGAGAAAATAGAACTCGTATAGCATACTGTACAAGCAAAACTTTATTTTTTATCATTGTCTTATTAAGAAAATGTTTTTTGCACGGAGTACAAAGCACAACAAAATATACTTAAAGGCAATGTTCTTTATTTTTAATCTTACCAAGTAAAGTAACTATGTTGGCCTCATGGATAGCTTGACGGTGTGTTCTGCCGCTGGCTACCCTTGTGATAAACCTCATTTTGTACAGAGAAGGCCTGAAATGGTTTGTTCTTGGCATAGCACCCCCATGTGAGGCACTGTAAATCTTTCAGTACTAAAGGTTAAGCTCTCTGCAGATTGACAACTGTTATCTTGTGACATTTTGTCAAACCATAAAAAAGCTGAGTTTTTCCTTGTACAGTAATGGATTGCAGCATGACACATGGCTGTTATTTCTCCACAGAAGTCCGATCCCCGTCTGCTGGCAAAGTTCTTTTATATTGATGAGGAAGTGAGCACCATTGTACATGAGTTACAATGCCTCAATGTGCGAAAGGATCCTCAGAACTATTTGGTCCTGCTCAGCCAGTTACACAACAGCCAGGTAAGTCTTTCATTGTACAGTGGGGCAAAAAAATATTTAGTCAGCCACCAGTTGTGCAAGTTCTCCCAACTAAAAAGATGATATGCTGTAAATTTCATCAGAGACATAATGAGAAAAAAAATCCATATCCGGATCCAAATCCGATGGCCGCGTCATCAGCAGCCAGGGGCCCGCCGGTAATGGCGGACATCCACGATCACGCGGAATGTACGCTATTAACCCCCCTCATGCTGTGATCAATACAGATCACAGCATCTGCGGCAGTGCAGTACTTTTAAATGGATGATCGTATTGCCCGCAGCGCTGCCGCGGGGATCCAATCATCCAGCATGGCAGCCGGAGGTCCCCTCACCTGGCTCCGTCCGTCTCCTGGGGTCTTCCGCTCTGGTCTGAGATCCAGCAGACCAGAGCAGAAGATGACCGATAACATTGATCAGTGCTATGCCCTATGCATAGCACTGAACAGTATTAGCAATCAAAGGATTGCTATAGATACAGTCCCCTATGGGGACTGTTAAAGTGTATAAATCAAAGTAAAAAAATAATCCCCTCCCCAATAAAAAAAAATGTTTTTCCCATTTTACCCCAGAAGTGTAGAAAGAAAGAAAAAAAAAAAAAAAAAAAAACACATATTTGGTATGTCCGTACTATTAAAATGTTGTTGATCCCATACGATGAACGTGAAAAAAAAAGCACTAAATTGCTGCTTTTTTTGTCCACATTTTATTCAAAAAAATTTAAAAATTTTTTGTTTTATATACACAAATGTGGTATCAATAAAAAGTACAGATCATGGCGCAAAAAAATTTGCCCTAATACTGCCGCTTATAAGGAAAAAGGTATAGGTCGTCAAAATAGAAGGATTTTACACATACTATTTTGGTTAAAAAGTTTGCGTTTTTATTTTTATTTTTTTGCGATTTTATTTTTACCGTAAATTGTGAAAACGAAACCTTCCAAAAATTGCGGTTTTCTTTTTAATTTCCCCACACACACATAGTAATTTTTTGATTGCGCCATAATTTTATGGTAAAATTAGTGATTACGCAGGACAACTGGTCGCACAAAAACAAGCCCCCATACTAGTCTGTGGGTGAAAATATAAAAGTTACGATTTTTAGAAGACGAGGAGGAAAAAGCAAATATGCTAAAATAAAAAATTCGCCTGGTCCTTAAGGTCAAAATGGGCTTGGTCCTTAATGGGTTAAGAGTCTCCTCTGTCCTCCACTCCTTACCTGTATTAATGGCACCTGTTTGAACTTATCAGTATAAAAGACACCTATCCACAACCTCAAACAGTCACGCTCCAAACTCCACTATGGCCAAGACCAAAGAGCTGTCGAAGGACCCCAGAAACAAAAGGCTGGGAAGGCTGAATCTGTAATAGGCAAGCAGCTTGGTGTGAAGAAATCAATTGTGGGAGCAATTATTAGAAAATGGAAGACAACTGATAATCTCCCTTGATCTGGGGCTCCACGCAAGATCTCGCCCCATGGTGTCAAAATGATCACAAGAACTATGAGCAAAAATCCCAGAACCACACAGAGGGGACCTAGTGAACGACCTGCAGAGAGCTGGGACCAAAGTAACAAAGGCTACCATCGGCAACACACTACGTCTCCAGGGACTCAAATCATGCAGTGCCAGATGTGTCCCCCTGCTTAAGCCAGTACATGTCCGGGTCCATCTGAAGTTTGCTAGAGAGCATTTGGATGATCCAGAAGAGGATTGGGAGAATATCATATGGTCAGATGAAACCAAAGTAGAACTTTTTGGTAAAAACTTTGTCGTGTTTGGAGGAGAAAGAATGCTAAGTTGCATCCAAAGAACACCATGCCTACTGTGAAACCATACCTACAGTGGAAACATCATGTTTTAGGGCTGTTTTTATGCTAAGAGACCAGGACGACTGATCCGTGTAAAGGAAAGAATGAATGGGGCCATGTATCATGAGATTTTGAGTGAAAACCACCTCCTTCCCTTAGCAAGGGCATTGAAGATGAAACGTGGTTGGGTCTTTCAGCATGACGACAATGATCCCAAACACACCACCCAGGCAAGGAAGGAGTGGCTTTATAAGAAGCATTTCAAGGTCCTGGAGTGGCCTAGCCAGTCTCCAGATCTCAACCCCATAGAAAACCTTTGGAGGGAGATGAAAGTCTGTGTTGCCTAGTGACAGCCCCAAAACATCACTGATCTAGAGGAGATCTGCATGGAGGAATGGGCCAAAATACCTGCAACAATGTGTGAAAACCTTGTGAAGACTTACAGGAATCGTTTTAACCTCTGTCATTTCCAACAAAGGGTATCTAACAAAGTATTTAGATGAACTTTTGTTATTGACCAAATACTTATTTTCCACCATAATTTGCAAATACATTCTTTAAAAATCAGTGAATTTATTTATTTTTTCTCATTCTGTCTCATAGTTGAGGTATACCTATGATGAAAATTACAGGCCTCTCATCTTTTTAAGTGGCAGAACTTGCACAATTGATGGCTGACTAAATACTTTTTTTGCCCCACTGTAAGCTATCAGTAGGATGGCCTTGCAGGAGGTGTTCTGGTTTTTAATTGCAATATTAAAGGGGTATTCCAGGAAAACTTTTATTTTTTATTTTATTTATTTTTTTACATATCAACTGGCTCCAGAAAGTTAAACGGGTTTTGTAAATTACTTCTATTAAAAAATCTTAATCCTTTCAGTACTTATGAGCTTCTGAAGTTAAGGTTGTTGTTTTCTGTCTCAGTGCTCTCTGATGACACATGTCTCGGGAACCGCCCAGTTTAGAAGCAAATCCCCATAGCAAACCTCTTCTAAACTGGGCGGTTCCCGAGACATGTGTCATCAGAGAGCACTCAGAGCACTGAGACAGAAAAGAACAACCTTAACTTCAGAAGCTCATAAGTACTGAAAGGATTAAGATTTTTTTAATAGAAGTAAAAAAAAAATTATAGTGTGAAAGGGGCCTTAGAATTTCTTTTGTCTGACCACAGTGCTCTCTCTTGACACCTCTGTCCATGTCAGGAACTGTCCAGAGCAGGAGCAATTCTCCATAGCAAACCTATCCTGCTCTGGACAGTTCCTGACATGAGCAGAGAGCACTGTGGTCAGACAGAAATTCAAGAAATTCAAAAAGGAAAATAACTTCCTCTAGAACATACAGCAGCTAAGTACTGGAAGGGTTAACATGTTTAAATAGAAGTAATTTACAAATATGTTTAACTTTCTGGCACCAGTTGATTTAAAAAAAACAAAACAAAAAAAAAAAAAAAAAAAAAACACGTTTTTTCCCCAGCAGAGTACCCCTTTCAAGGGATTTGAGCAGCCATGTTTTTCTAAGCCAATAAACATTTTAAAAATCAACTTGACCAACCTGTCTTCTGGAATCTTGTTTCTGCCTGCAGGAGCGCATGCTTGCAATACTGGAGCAGATTCTGGAGCAGTGTGTACCAACAAAAAGGAGGCAGAGAGACTACCATCTGAAGTTTCCTGATGACATTGTGAATAATACTATGACAACTCATCTCCTCTTTGCTGCTGAGGTATGGTTGTGTGACCTCCGTTTTAATCCTCGTAGTTTTCTGGGTATAGAACTTAACAACATAAGTATTTTTTCTTTTTTTAGCTCTTGGTAGGAGGCACATACGTTGAAGTGGAAGAAGCAGATGGAATTTTACTTCGACCACTGGCCCAAGAGCTGCTTCGAAGTCTGGAATGTCTAAGAAGAGTTCTTAGGGAACAAAGCCTTGAAGATCCTGGGATATATCCAGAATCGACCCACAAGCCTATGTTACAGTATGACAACCTGTGTGCTGAGTTTGAGCTGAGGTGCGTATCTGCTAACAATGTTTGGTTTACATTATGCCAAATGTATAAAGAAACTACCGTATCTTTCGCCCTATAGGATGCACCGGCGTATAAGACGCACCCAATTTATAGGTGCAAAATCTAAAAAAAAATAGATTTTGAAGTCAATAGTGGTCTTCAATCTGCGGACCTCCAAATGTTGCAAAACTACAACTCCCAGCATGCCCGGACAGCCGTTGGCTGTCCGGGCATGCTGGGAGTTGTAGTTTTGCAACATCTGGAGGTCTGCAGATTGAAGACCACTGCATAGGAGGTAATACTCACGTGTCCCCGCCGCTCCGGACCCGTCACCGCTGCCCAGGATGTTGCTCCATTGCTGTCGCAGTGTCCCCCGTCGCTCCGAAACGTCTCTGCTCCTGGCTGGGTATCTTTGCTCTCCGTCATCACGTCTTTACGCACGTACGCGACGACATGATGACGAGGAAGGAGAGCGCCGGCCATACAGGGGATCCCTGAACGGAGAAGACACCGAGGAGGCAGGTAAGGTCCCTCCCGGTGTCCTGTAAGCACTAACCTGGCTATTCAGTCGGGCTGTTCGGGACCGCCGCGGTGAAATCGCGGTGGTCCCGAACAGCCGGGTTAGTGTCCCTTTCCCTTCAGACGTGGCGGTCAGCTTTGATCGCCGCGTCTGAAGGGTTAATACAGGGCATCACCGCGATCGGTCATGTCCTGTATTAGCCGCGGGTCCCGGCCGTTGATGGCCGCAGGGACTTCCGCGATAGGTGTGTATTCGCCGCATAAGACGCACCGACTTTTTCCCCCCAGTTTTGGGGAAGAAAAAGTGCGTCTTATACGGCGAAAAATACGGTAATCTGTATAGTAGTGCAACTCCTAGTTATCAGGCAGGTTATACTTGGCTAGACTACCGATACAAGATGCTTTATTAACCGCTTAAAGTTTAGGTTCTTTTTATGTGGTGTGTATTTATTTATTTTTTAGGGCGCATACTACATTCAGTTTAACTGGACATTGTATCGAATATGAAAATTGTTAGAAAGATGTAATTGCTGCATGTAAGAAGCCTGAAACTTAAAGAAGCCTTACAAAACTGTACCTTTTGTGTACTGCCATATTATGAATACCTTCATAATACACTATACAGTGTTGCTTACTGTATGGAAAAAAAACCCTGTCAAAACCAGAGGCGCTGTATGGGATTATAGCAGGCAATGAAATGCGAAAATGAATGCAGCTATGTGCATGAGGCCTTAAAGGGGTACTCCGCTGCCCAGCGCTTGTTCCATACGCTGAGCAGTGGAGTACCCCTTTAAGCATGGTGCATAGGGCAGAGAAACCTGTTAAAGAAGTAATCTAACCTCATTATTTGAGCCCCCTGTATTGCTCCACTTCCTGGTTTGGGGGCGGGACATTCAAATGAATCATCAAGCTGAGAGAGAAACTGTCTACAACCAATCACAGCTCAGCTTTCATATCTTTAGCTCTGGTAAAGTAAAAGCTGTGCTGTAATCTCTCTCTAGCTTTTTACAGACATAGCACAGCTTTCACTTTACCAGAGCTGGTTAAACCTATGAAAGCTGAGCTGTGATTGATTGTTATGGGCAGAATCTCTCCAGTTTAAATCACACATTTTGATAAATCAGTCCGTTCAGACAGTATTGGATCGATGCAGAGGACAATCTCAGGAGTGTCCTCCTACCCGGCCACCTTCTGTGTACAACAAGCTTATCACATACGGCTCCAGGAACACAAGCCCTAGAGCCATCTGTGAGCCTCTTGTCCCGTCCTTATGCCACTATGTGAAGGAAGTGACGTCTGCTTCCCGGCCATCCGCTTCAACAGCAGATCAATGGCTGATATCATGGGCAACGAGCTGTAAACGGTTGCAACAGTGGATGGGCACCACATAAGTTGGCAATTTTGCTAATAAGATGCATTTACTAAATTGCTTTCTTTTGAAATATATAGTGATCGATGAGATTGGGAAAACCCCTTTTTATTTCTAAAAGGGTTACTTTTGAGTATTATTAGCTTTTTTTTTTTTTTTTTTTTTTTTTTTTTACTTTTTAATATTTGTTTAAATATATTTTGATTAGGTCTATTCTATGAAGGTCACAGCTCCCCTTCTTCTCTCTGCATGGTGACCTCTGCCCAGGTCACAGATCATGCCTAGACCTCTCTCTCTCCCATAGACATCAATTGGAGTAGTTTTGTCACATCTAAACATGACCTATGCTGCCATACAAATAAACATTTGGTTGAACAGCTATTTCTTAATCCTTCCATGTATCTTTCTGAGCTGTGTATGTGTTTTCAGTAGGAAGAGTAAAGCAAAAAAGGCGCAGCCAGAAACCGAAAGGGCTTATTCAAAAGCAAAATCTGTGGGCTTGGCCAACTTTCATCTAATATGTATAGCCAGTTTTCAGTGTTAGGTGTTCAGGATTATCCATGCAGTCTTGCTTATCTGCTTATTTTCTTGCCTATTTTTGTCTATGTGGCAGGTATATGTCATTAGTGGTCAGCGTAAAGTCTCCTGAAGAAATCTATGAGCAGCAGGAAGTAGCTGTACTCTTCTGTGAGACTGTTTCAAGGTAAGCGTCTTAAATGGGCACTGTCAGATATAAAAAGTTTTTATATGTTGTACATCTTGGCAAAACAATAGTTTTTCTAATCTACTTCTTTAACCCACGGACGTAAATTTACGTCCTGGTTTGGCGGTACTTCCCACACCAGGACATTTACGTCCTGTGTATGACCGCGAGCATCGGAACGGTGCTCGCGTCATACACTGCAGGTTCACGGCATCTGCAGCAGTGCGGTACTTTGGATGATTGGATCGCCCGCAGCGCTGCAGCGGCGATCTGATCATCCAGCATGGCAGCCGGAGGTCCCCTCACCTGGCTCCGGCCGTCTCCATGGGTCTTCTGCTCTGGTCTGAGATCGAGCAGAAGATCAACGATAACACTGATCAGTGCTATGCTCTACTCATAGCACTGAACAGTATTAGCAATAAAATGATTGCAATAAATAGTCCCCTATTGGGACATAAAAAGTGTAAAACTTGAAATATGTAAAAATAAAGTAAAAAATCCCCTCCCCCCAATAAAAATAAAAATTGTCAATTTTTCCCATTTTACCCCCAAAAAGCGTAATTTTTTTAAAATTTAAATAAAGATATTTGGTATCGCTGCGTGCGCAAATGTCCAAACTATCAAAATATAATGTTAATGATCCCGTACAGTGAATGGCGTAAATGTAAAAAATAAAAGTCCAAAATGCTGCTTTTTGTCACATTTTATTAAAAAAATTAATAAAAAAAGGATCTAAAAGTTTTTATATATGCAAATGTGGTATCAATAAAAAGTACAGATGACAGCGCAAAAAATTAGCCCTAATACCGCCCTATATACGGAAAAATGAAAGAGTTTTATAGGTGGTCAAAATAGGGTGATTTTTAGCTTTTTATTTTTTAAGCGGTACAAAAATAAAAAAGTATCTAGCCATGGGTATCATTTTTATCGTATTGATTAGAGATGAGCGAACTTACAGTAAATTCGATTCGTCACAAACTTCTCGGCTCGGCAGTTGATGACTTATCCTGCATAAATTAGTTCAGCTTTCAGGTGCTCCGGTGGGCTGGAAAAGGTGGATACAGTCCTAGGAGACTCTTTCCTCGGACTGTATCCACCTTTTCCAGCCCACCGGAGCACCTGAAAGCTGAACTAATTTATGCAGGATAAGTCATCAACTACCAAGCCGAGAAGTTTGTGACGAATCAAATTTACTGTAAGTTCGCTCATCTCTAGTATTGATCCACAGAATAAAGAACACATGTCATTTTTCCCATAAAATGTGCAGTGTGAAAACAAAACCCTCCAATGTGCAAAATTGTGTTTTTTTCATTTAAATTTCCTCCCTAAATTTATATATTTTTTTTGAGTTCGCTGTACATTTTATGGTAAAATGAGGTTTCATTACAAAGTACAATTGGTCACGCAAAAAACAAGCCCTTAAATGGGTCTGTAGATGAAAATATAAAAGAGTTATGGATTTTAGAAGGCGAGGAGGAAAAAAAACGAAAATGCAAAAATAAAATTGTCCTGGTCCTTAAGGTGAAAATGGGCTTGGTCCTTAAGGGGTTAAAGTCACATTTTATTAAGGAAAACTGCCTTTGAAAATCCCACCACTAGTAGTCCCCATACCTCCTACCTCCTATAGCAGCATAAGCATGTCCAAGGGTCATGGACAAGAGATGGCTGATGGACAAGGCTGCAGGAGGAACGCAGCCTCCAGCAACACTGCTGTAACAGTTTTACCAAATATGTCCAGCTGTTGCAAAACTACAACTCCAAGCATGCCTGGACAGTCAAAGGATGTCTGAGCATGCTGGGAGTTGTAGTTTTTCAAAAGCTGTAGGCACACAGCTGAAGGCAACACTGCTCAAAGTTATCCAAATACTATACCTCCAACTATTTCAAAACTACCCAGCATAAGTCCCAGCATTACAGGACTGGCAAAGGATGATACACATGAATGACAGGAACATATATGTATAATGTATGCATAAAAAAAACACTGTACTAAACCTTTGCACAAATTTTAGGAAGATGTAAGTTATACACTCTCCATATTGTCTTTGGTGGTAGAGTACAGGCAATCCCCAATAATCAGTGTGTGTGTGTGTGTGTGTGTGTGTGTGTGTGTGTACAGCATAAAATCAGAGTAAAGGGTCAGAGTAGGGCTGCCAGGCTCGCTTCCAAGAGCATTGACTTATCAGTGCTGGTAAGAGAGGGACACACCCCCTCCCTCTGGAAAGATGGAGAGTGAGCAGCTATAATATGCTATATTTTTGTGAAGTATTGGTGATAGAGACATAGACATTATATGTACATGATCAGGATGAGGTACTGAGTAGCATACAACAATTTTTCTTTTATTTTTTGTTTTTATTTTTTTTTGTGTGTGTGTGTGTGTGTGATCTGACATACGCTTTAAAAAGTACCTGTCACCTCAGGCTATGTTCCCTAACTACTCCTATCACTCCAATCTCCCAGCAAGAGAAAGTTGAAGTTTCCCAGCAGGCATGACATCACTGAAGCATGCTGGGGGACCACTTCTGCCCTCACATGGTTGCAGTGCTATGATGAATACACAAGGAACATCTGGTGACAGGTACTCTTTAAGTTGCAAAATTTATAAAGAAGTGCCTAATCTACAGAGCAGCAACTCTAATATATATCTGCTACTTAAATAGAATGTGAGATATTATGTGGTCTGTACCTTGTGCTACACATGATGTAGATCTGCAGAATCTACAACCACTAGCTGACAGTGTGTGGCCTGAAAAGTCACTGCTGCCAAACCCACTTGCCAATGATTGACAAGTTTCTCCTTATTACAGTGCATGGGGAGAAAGCTCTCAATAATTTGCTAGTGGACAGAGCAGTGGTGACTGTTTTCAGGCTTCCAGCTAGTGGCTGTAGATTCTGCATTCCTTTTATCAGGCATTTGCATCCACAGACCACTGAAAATAATGTACCTGTCCCTCTACGAGGGCAGCACAACATAGCTGACAGGTTCCTGTTAGACTGTTCTCCCTTTATTCTGATTGCAAATGCTTCAGATAGTATTGATCAGTTTAAGGCCACATATCCACCTGGAATTTCTGGGTGGACATTCCACTGTGTGCAGAATAAGCAGCCGCTAGAACTGCTCAGAAATGCATCAGATTTCACAGAAAGAATTGTCATGTATGACCTTTTGGGTGTCTGAAGTTTGACTTTCCGTGCCAGATGTTTCCACGGTGGAAATTCTGCCTTGTGCACAGTGCAGCTGAGTTTCATTGAAAACAATGGGAGTCTGCTGCAACAGAATTTCCTAATGGAATTTTTCTGCCAGAGCTTGGGCCGCAGCAAAATATCTGCAGCGGAAAATCTTCCCTCGACTTAATCAGACTAAATGAATCCACCTGTGTGACCGTACCCTTAAAGAAAATCTGTCAGCAGCATCGCCCACACTACCCATTGGTATTGCCTATTAGTGGGGGTGCTAAGATCCTCCACTTGTGCAGTCATCGATCGGCCTAGCCCCGCTGGAGATATAAGCATGAGGCACAACATTGGCCTGAAAGAAGAGCCAGTGCACCTCAGGGCTAGGGAATGGTCCGAATATACCAAGACTCTTACTTACATAATAAGATTTTAAGGCTATCTTTGGAATGGTAGGAGGATAAGGTAAAAACAGTTTTTATCCGCATCACCTGCACTAACAGAGAATAACAGCAGGTTAGTGCGGGTGATGCTGCTGACAGATTCAGTTTAAGCTACATTAATATTATCTGTTTCTGAACCCAGCTTAATGAATATAATGCTGCTAATGTTTTAGGTTCTGTACACACTAGTTCCTTTTGGGCTTTCAGATTAGTTTGACTTGATGAATGTTCTGCTGGTCCCCATTATAAAGGCTCATACACTTTTTTGAGAAAATGTGGCTTAGATGGATACTCTAGCAAATTACTATTATTATTATTATTTTTTTTTTAATGCCCGGGCTGCCTCATATGAAATAATAAACCTTAACCATTGCTCTTCCGATGCCTCTGGCAATGCTCTACTGTCCTCTGGTGCGGTCTTATTCCTGCTAATTACTGACCACAGTGATGTCCTGCCTTGGCTGGTGATAGGCTTAGTGGCAGTGTAACTTATCTAGTCTGATCCCAGCCTTCTTCTAGTGCCTGAACCTGTTACATCACACTACCACTGAGCCTATCACCGGCTGATACAGGACATTGCTAAGACCAGGGCTGGAAGATGGGAGAGGGATTGCAGCAGCACTGGGGGGCAGCGGATAGTGAGTTTAGCTTTATTTTACTTGCTGCAGCCCAGGCAGAATGGAAAAGTGTGTTTATTTATTTTTTTCAGGCGTACCCCTTTAACACACAGGTGGGATTGAATGATTGTCTAATTTATATAGGGGGCCTCCTGACTCTCCCCTGATAAATGATGGTGGAGAAGAAAAGTATTATGCATATTGAATTTCAGCACCCAGTAATTTTTTTCCCCCACTAAAGATAAGCAGTTGCCAGAGGGGTGTGGTAGCGGATCTCCCCCAACTTCTCATTGAAATCACATTTGGCCAAGCCAAGTGCGCACGTGCATGGGGAAATCAGGAAATATAGCTGTTGGCCAACAAGTGTGTGTGTGTGTGTGTGTGTGTGTCTCTGAAATACATTACAAACAATGTTGCTCATATAGACTGAGCCGTATAACATCTTCAAAGAATGAACATGTAACTGCAATTTTATATATTTTTATACTTGTTGAGAAATAAAAGCACAATTTACAGAGGTTGCATGTAGTTTTACAAACCTCATTCATAAATATGACTAGTTTGTTGCAGAATGTTCTGCAGTCATTTATATGTAAACCTTTTGTCGCAAACATTTGCTTGTTCTGGGGAAAATTTAAAGCATAGCAAGATTGGAGAGAGGTGCATTTGTGTAACGGTATAGTGTTAATGTTTGGGGTCTATATAATAAAGACTTTTCTGCTTTTGTTACAGAGCGCTCCAGAGAGGATATCTCACCCAGGAAATGATAGATGACTGTGAACCAGAGTTGATGATTTCCATTCCACGCTTGGCAATTATCAGGTGAGATCAGATTCAGGACTTTACAATTCATCACCGCTGCTCTGCTTATTGGTGGATCACTCCAGCAATTATAATATTACCATTATATTAAGGAGTTGCCAGTAATGCAGTTATACTGAGTGCACACCGGATTTCAGGAGATGTTGTGGATTTTAACCCTTACTGCCACAGTGATTGGCTGCTACTTTCTTCTTGCTTTTTTTTTTTTTTTTTTTTTTTTGTCAACCCCCCCACTTTCCACCACGCACAGTTATTTTCTATTAGGAGATCTGTATTCAAGTTCATTGTTTGCTGGACATATTGGCCGACATTTATCACTCTTTAGACTGTTTTTTTATTTTTTATATTTTTTTTTTTGTGCCTACAAAAGGCGCAAGCAGGGTTTATTTGCGCCTTTTGGTTTACACATTTCTGCTGACTCTGAGATGCAATACACTGATTTTGGCAATACACATGATATGGAAGGGTTTTATGAATTGCGCCTTTGTGAAAAGGCGCAAAAAAAAAGCACAAAGCCACTGGAAAGTCTCTAAAACTGCACCAGTCCAGACTTAGCTTTTTGATGTATGTGAAGAGAGAAATTTCAGAACATGTGACCTGCACAAAATGTATCAAATGCTCTGTGACCATTTAATAAATTTGGTTACACATTATCGGCACACATAAAAAGGTGTAGTAAAATGCTTCACTTACACCTACAATGATAAATGCTGGCCAATGTACTTTGTCCATTTATCCCTTTTCCTCTGAGATGCACCCCATTTTCTAGATGGTCTAGTGCAGGGTTTCCCAGCCAGGGTGCTTCCAGTTGTCGCAAAACTACAACTCCCAGCAGCCAAAGGCTTTTCAGGCATGCTGGGAATTCTAGTTTTGAAACAGCTGGAGGCACTCTGGTTGGGAAACTCTGATCTAGTGGGATACATTGGGGGGAATGTGTGACTTGAACAAGCTGGTGTGTAACCTCCCACCTTGCTGCTATCTTCAAGGCTAAGTTTTTATATTGCATTTTTACATCCTGTTGAAAGGCTGGATACTGTTTTTTGTGACATAGAAGTCAGTGGCATTGGGATAGGTATCATGTTGCCTCCTGTGTGTTGTAATTAAAAAAAAAAAAACAACCTTTTTTTCTAATCTTGGGGATAAAAGAAAACTCTACCTTTTTTTTTAATAAGATGTGAAAATATGGTTTAAATTTATCAGTAAATCCATCAGTTGGAATTTCTGCATTCACTTAATAGCAGTTAAATGGTAGGAAATTGTTAATGAAGACTTGTTAGCATATTAGGATAACACACTGGAAAATGTTAAACACTTTGGTACACATGAACAAAATAGCTTTACATGTTGGTCAGGATCCCTTGCAATACCAACTGCAATCCTATAGGGATACTGTAGACAGGTTAGGTGGAGGTGGTGTGGGGATTGAGGGATACTTTTGGCTGGGTTATATGCTTGTTAGAAGAGAATGTCTGTCTGATGGCATGAGTGAGGGACATCCAGAAGAGAGGAGCGGTAGAGTGTAAAAGCATAAAAAATAACTATTTCACACATAAGAATTAAGGTCTCTAATGTGAAAACCTAATCTCTTACAGTGGGCTTCTGCTATTTCCGGATGGACCACTAAACTTGGAGAAACAGCCAGAAGAGATGTGTGAACTTTTCAGTCCATTTTATGGCTTGCTGAAGAAAATAAGGTGGCTGGAAATAGATTTATGTTTATGCAGACAGTACAACAAACCTATTCTTGCAGTTTGGGGTGAAAGCTGTAAAGTGACTATTACCACTGTATTATTTTTGCTGGTTAAGGTCTTAACCTGTAGATGATTGTAATGCACATTTTTATGTTTCAGCTACACAGGTCATGTGTAGCTGGAACATTAAAATACGCACTTTATGTGGGGTCCTCTTCAATATAAGATCTCTGCATTGTTTTGGCTAACAGTGTAAGTCTGATCTACCTGAAACTGGGAACATAAAACACAGAGTGAACAGTACACTTACAAAAATGGATGGTGAAGGTAGGAAGAGCTAAGCAGCTGATGTGAGAAACTCCCACAACCACCTGATTTACTCACCCCCTTTAGATTGGACAACACAGCATTGATAAAACCAGGAAACCCCCTTACACTGTAGTCCCATATTGCCTTCATAGATGAAAGAAAAATTAACAACTTTGCTTGAACCTGCACAAAAAAGATTAGCTTTCAATTAGTGTAGATTGTAGAAAACAATACACTTTTTTAAATTTATTTTTTAGTATTCTATGTATTTTAAAATTAGCCTGTTAGTAGGTTGGCTGTAGAGATGAGCGAACTTACAGTAAATTTGATTTGTCACGAACTTCTCGGCTCGGCAGTTGAGGAGTTATCCTGCGTAAATTAGTTCAGCCTTCAGGTGGTCCGGTGGGCTGGAAAAGGTGGATACATTCCTAGGAAAGAGTCTCCTAGGACTGTATCCACCTTTTCCAGCCCACTGGAGCACCGGAAAGCTGAACTAATTTATGCAGGAAAAGTCATCAACTGCCGAGCCGAGAAGTTCGTGACGAATCGAATTTACTGTAAGTTCGCTCATCTCTAGTTGGCTGCACAGACTTGCTTTGAAGCTATGCTTTCTCCCATTCATGACATCAACACTTCATACCTTTTTTAGAATAGAAAAACCATGTACAGCTTGACTTGACTCTTCTACAAAGACTCTGGGGGGGATTTATCAAAATCTGTGCTGAGGGAAAGTGGTGCAGTTGCCCATAGCAACCAATCGCTTCACTTTTTCGTAGACCTTTTCAAAAATCAAAGAAGCAGTCTGGCTGCTATGGGCGGCTATACCATTTTTCCTCTACACAAGTTTTGATAAATCTCCCCTTATATATTTCCTAAATGTTGTAGATTTAATAAAGTAAGAAACAAGGTAGTCTAGTTGCTCAAAGTATTCACTACTATCTTTCTTATATCAGGGAACTGCTCTGCATATTGACTGAAAATGAACTATTGTCCCTGGAGAGAGCACTGTGCTCTTCCTCTGAAGATCCTACCACGCGCCTGTCATCATGTCTGCCAACTTCAAGTGATACAAGTTCTTCAGACGACAGTCACCAATCTGTGAATACCCAGCTCTCCTCTGCTAGTGAACAAAATACACCTTGGACACATTTCTCACACAGTACGGTATCTGGTGCATACTTTCCATGTGGTCAGCAAAGTAGTGTGGCAGTAGACTCGGAATACATGAGAAGCCAAGATGTGAAACTGATGAATCCTACAAGACGACCTGCAGAGATTCTCCGCAGTGTACATATCCGATGTTCTATTAGGTAAATAGATGTCTAACAATCCTCTATAGAGCAGTGTTTCCCAACCAGTGTGCCTCCAGCTGTTGCAAGACTACAACTCCCAGCATGCCTGGACAGCCGAAGGCTGTCCAGGCATGCTGGGAGTTGTAGTTTTGCAACAGCTGGAGGCACACTGGTTGGGAAACACTGCTCTTATAGACTTTGGGTGAAAGCTTTTCTGATCCGATGCCATCCTTGGCACTGAATGTTTCCTATGCAGAGCCTAGCATCAGGTGGTCCAGACTGTCAAATAGCTGTATTACCTGTAGTAGGACTATGGCTTGTGAGTCCAGACTCATTTCAGAGGTATGTTGTTTTCTTCTAGTTGCATCAGGCTGGTGTGTATTACACCATACACCCACTGGCAGTAGCCATAATTGGGGAGAGCATATACATTTTGGCCATTTAACCCTCTAAATGCCATAGGCAGAAACCACAACATCTAGGCAGTTAGACAGAGCCAACCCCCCCCACTTTTATGGCAAAATTGCAGGGTGCTGAATCGTGGCAGCCGGGTCATCTAAAGCCCACAGGTCTGCTATGATGGTTCTTTAGAGACAGGATGTAGTAGATCAGTACACCAGAATACATGTTGTTTTTATTTATTATTATTTTATTAATATTATTTATTATTATAAAAAAAAAAAAACTTTTTTAATTTTTTTTAAATAAAGCTTTACATAGCTCAGCTCAGTAAATGAACAAAGTTATGGCTCTTGGAATGCGTGAATTAAAAAAAAAAAAATGACATTTACTATAAAATAGGTATAAAAAGCAATATTTTTAATGTAATCAAGTTTAATGTTGGTCCATGGAAAAGTGCACATATTGGCCCGGATTTATCAATCTGCCAGAAACAAAACATTAGATTTTAGAAAATATGCTTTTTATACCTATTTTACAGCCTGTTTAAAATTTTTTTTTTTTTTTTATCTTTTTTTAACAGGCTGTAAAATAGGTATAAAAAGCATATTTTCTAAAATCTAATGGTTTTTGTTTCTGGCAGATTGATAAATCCGGGCCAATATGTGCACTTTTCCATAGACCAACATTAAACATGATTACATATAAAAATTGCTTATTATAACTATTTTACAGTAAAAAAAAGTGTTTATTTTTTTCAATTTTAGTGTGTGAACAAGGCCTTTATTGTGCTCTCTTTGCATCTCGCTGGCACTCAGTAACTTCCATTCCCTTCATGGCAAGTGTGTAATAAATAGCCCTAATTTGCCACATATAAAGGATATGAGAGTTGCCAATTGCATGGGAATTTTTTTCTCTTTATTGATCATGTGAAATCTTAAAATGTTTGTGGTGTGATTTAAATGTCCTCCTGCAGTTGTGACTAATTCCAGATAATTACACTTTCTCTGGCAGTGAAAGGGCTGAAATTTCTTTATATTGTAGGGGATCCAAACTCGGTGAAGTGCGCTCCCGGTACCGCAGTGACAGTGATATGCTACATCGCCTTTTTGTGTGCATTGCTGGTAAGTCTTCCTCTGACACTTTCTTATATTAATGTGTAGCCCTACATCTAGCTTGATTGTAGTCCTCTGTCTTGCAGGTGTTGCTGACCAACTACAGACTAACTTTGCAAGTGACCTACGTGTTATTCTGAAAACAGTGTTTGAAACAGTGAGCTCTAGGCAGCAAGTGGACACACAAAGTGAGACAGGTGAACAACATACCGTATGCTCATGCTACTTAACTGATATGTCTGTTTATAAATAGCTGGTTATACATGTTGGATTTCAACGCATCTGATCCATATTTTTTTTGCACTTGATGGACCACTATCTAAAGTAGGACTAAATGCGTGACCCTCTCAAAATAGTTATTTCTTGTAAACTTGGTGACGGTATACTCGCTGCTGCCACCAGTGTCAGATTTCTATGATAGTTAAAGGGCAGACTCTTGTGTATTATGTGGTATTTACTGAATGTCTGTTCTTTAAAAGGGGACATTTTAAGCAATATGCAAATATCAGATTACACAGGCATCTAGGGCACCAGGTGGAAAGTTGGAGAGGCTATAGACCCCCTACTACTATAACAACTTTGCAAGATCTATCAGAGGCAATTAATTCTACAGTCAGCACTTAAAGCGTATATGTCATTTTAGGTGACTTTTCAGTATGAGCTGCCCTGTGTGTACATGAGATGCAGCACTCTTTCTGGCCATTATATAACTTGTATTTGGTATTTTATGCCAGATTTCTGCTTGGAAGGCTTCATCTCAAATTTTCAGTTCTCCCAGAGCTGGTGGGTGGAGCCTTATGGCTATGATGTCTACCACACACAGAGAAGATCATGCACTTCTAAATAGCAGCATCAGCAGCCTTAACTGCGTATAAAGTCCTGGTGTGATATCTTAGCGTGTGCCATTACTAACTTATCATTCGTCTTCCCTGGTTCTTCTCTCTATAACAAGTATTGTACCTTTTTGACAGATGACCACTCCCTCTGTTAACAACACACTGACAGTATGCTTATGGCCATGCCTCTCAGGAGTTTGACTGACTATTTTCTATAGTTGGCACTGCAAAACGGAGCTTGTCTGGATTTATGTTGCCAGTGGTTCAGGCGGAATAACGGAGTCCCTTTTTTTAACCTTTATTTATTTATTTATTTATTTTTTTCACGTCTCCCTTTTTAATGTGGTTTTGAAGCTAGAAAGCTTGAAGACAGCTGGGTGTGATGAATATTCATGCTGATAAAACACCTTCTTAAATATACCCACATGTTATCCTCATTTCACACTTGTTATGAAGGTGGTGCTTTATTCTAGTTCTATTTCTATACTAGTGTAGGGTTGTATGTACACTAAGCTGATTTAAACTAGTAGCTTGTTTTAATTCAATTTTTATTACAGGAACACCTGAAAATGCATTTCATTTACCAGATTGTTCTGCTTGCCAAAGAGAGCGGAAAGTTGTGGAAGCACCAGTTGGTAAGTTTGTTGTCTGTTTAGGACTGTCAGTGCTGCTCCAGAAAACTCCTTACCATTTACAACATTTAAGTTAGTTTTTTTTGTGGGCTTTGTCTAATAATTTAGTTCATTTAATTGATTTTAGTTTTGTGTACTTGTTGCTGCTTGCATGGTAGGCAAGTAGAATATAATATGCACTGTTTCCGCTCATTCTTCTATAGCTGTACTACTAGTAGTACTGGTGCACATTACTGCGTTAAGTTCATTTTAATAGGAAATCTCTAATTTATACTGCACCACAGCTACTAAAAGTATGGCAATGCAAGGACAAGTAGAAACAAACATTGAAGAGGCTGCAGTACTTACATCTAACTGTGGCCCCTTCAAACAGCTGATCAATATCTGATCGTTGGGGATAGTGATATGATTGCCGTGGTCCAACCGCTGAGACTCCCACCCCACGGTCTCCTGTTCGGTACTCCGTGCGCAAGGAGAGCTGGTGTGCCGTACAAGAGATCGCAGGGGGTTCCAGGGGTCCAGCACCTGCCACCTACCAAATTGCCCCCATAATTGTGCCCAGATATATACAGTTCCCCCATATATCTTGTGAAACTCACTCTCACACTCTTCTCTGGCCTCTCTAGTATTCTCTGCTGCTACTGGCTTAAAGGGGTATTCCAGGCAAAACCTTTTTTTTATATATATCAACTGGCTCCGGAAAGTTAAACAGATTTGTAAATTACTACTATTAAAAAATCTTAATCCTTCCAATAGTTATTAGCTTCTGAAGCTGAGTTGTTTTCTGTCTAACTGCTCTCTGATGACTCATGTCCCAGGAGCTGTGCAGTTCCTATGGGGATATTTTCCCATCATGCACAGCTCCCAGGATGTGACATCATCATTGAGCAGTTAGACAGAAAACTTCAGAAGCTAATAACTATTGGAAGGATTAAGATTTTTTAATAGAAGTAATTTACAAATCTGTTTAACTTTCCGGAGCCAGTTGATGTATATAAAAAAAAAGGTTTTGCCTGGAATACCCCTTTAAGCTCAGACCAGCAACATGATCCTCTACTCTGCTCTCACTGTTCTTTGCTTCGGTGTGATGGCACCCGATGACTCCCTTCTGCTCTGCTTGTCCAGTCATAGGACAAGCTTTAAAAGCCACCGGGCAGGTGTGCAGAGGGACTTGCAGGTTTGTCAGATGGGTCAGAGGAGAACAGCCAGGTAAATTTACCCTCTCCAGCCTCTGCAGTCCGGCTGTATGAGCCATCATCTGCCTGTGTCTGTGGTGACTCTTAATAACGTGCAGCCTTGCTTGTGCTGGCCGCCATGGTGCTAGTCACAGCCCCACACACAAACACTGTTTGCTGTGTGCCTGTAAGAGAAGTGTCCGCACAGCGTGCACGCAGCATACCCTTTAGTCAGAGTGCCTCCTACATGGGAGTTTTACTGGCATTTTGGTATTAGGTTATACTTATATTGCTGTTCTTTCTTTTGCCCAGAACCTCCAGAATGGGTTCCAGACAGTGCCAGTACTCTGTGCATGAGCTGCTATGCACCCTTCACCCTATTGCGAAGACGACATCACTGTCGGAGTTGTGGAAAGGTAGCAAATTATTACTATTTTTCTTGGTTTGGTTGGTCAAATGGACAGCTTAGGTCTAGTATGCTCATTTAATTTTGTCCTTCTCTTTAGATTTTCTGCTCCCGCTGCTCAGGTTATACAACATCACTTCCTCATGTTTACGGTACTCAACCTGTCCGTGTATGTTCTCATTGTTATCACGTGCATGGCAGTCCTCACAATCGGCAGAGAAAGGAGGTCGAGATTACCACTTAGCTGGACACTTGTATTGGCACCTGGGAAAAAAGTGGTTTGAAAACTACATTTCACGCGCCCCTTGTAACAGTGCTGATATGGACTGGTTTATATGGGTATATATTTTTAGGCAGTCTTGTATGTGTTTACATTAAAGTGTAAGCAGTGGGCCTGTTTTATAGAGCACATCATTTTTTTTTTTACAGGGTATCTAATTTATAAATTAGATTTTAGTACATATTTGAGCCCAATTGAAATGCCAACTTTTAAGATTTTGATACCTTTTGACTGTTTTTATAGTGTTTGTTTGTATATTTTTATACTGTGGCTCTTTACCTGATTGTATGTTGTTTCCCTATGTGTATAGTATGTTTGGTGTATATACTCTTCTGCTAATATATGCAATATACTTTTTGATCTGTACGCTACATTCGTAGTGTGGCCAAATTCTGAGCTCTGAACTGAAGACTTCGCTATGTACCAAGAGGAGCACAGTGCCAGCCTCTTTGCAGGATTTGGTTGCACTTTAAAGTGATACTTCAGCTCTCTGGTTTATAAAATTTGTGATTTTTGAGTATTTCAAACATTACGATAGCATCTAATTGTAATGTAGGATTAAACATTATCACTCATGTAAACTACATGCTGGAAAATTATAAAAAGCAATAGTTTTGTATGTGGAGTTCTTACAACTGGTTATATTTTGTATAACTTTTTGTCTTTTTAATCCTCCAATTTTCTATCACTCAGGGGCTGTATTACAGATGAGTAACTTAAGGGTGTGCAGGGCGCACCATTTTACTGTTGTCATGGCAATAAATTGTTTTATATTTACACAGTGTGTTTCACTGCTTTACATGTAGAAGGCTTAGAAAGGATATTTGGGCATCCAACATTGTTAGAAGTTTAATAGGAATTGCACATGCAGCAAACTCTACATAAACAACTAGTTAAATCAAAGGAACCTAGTAAAAATATCATATTAGGTGAAGATGCCTCTTTCTCCACCTACCTGAAAAATGTCTTCATGGGCTTACTGAAGGATCAATTGACAAGCTGAGAGGGGAAACATGAAGGCACACAGGCTGCTGCATCTTGTAGTATTTCTCATCCAACTATTTGACTTACATCTTGCATTGCTTTATAATGTCTTCTATGCTGCTGCTTCTGATGGTATGCTATAGCGCGAGAGAGGCAGTAACTAGAAGGCTCTTAGGTAGCAGTTGCAATCAAGTACCTAGGCCAGGGTGGACTGGAGACCCCCTTACCATGTTAAGGCTGACTGCTTCTGCCTGAACTGCTGACAGCTCCTATGCTCTCCAAATGATCAAATCTTTAAGAAGATCACCCTCTTATCAATACTAGATTTCCAGTCAACTATACATTATGCATAGTGCCATTTCCTTTGCACAGAAAGGTGGTCTTCTATGGGGGTGCTCAATTTTGGGTGGCCTTCTCAATAAGGTATCACTGTACATACAAAATGTATATAGAGGTTTTGGAGTTGCTATGGAAAGTTTGGCTTACTGCCTCCACAGCCCTGCATAATAGCTTTCCAACTTCTGGAATGCTCATGTTGTTAAGGTCCAATATGATTCACCGACAAGGACCTCAGTATTCAGCAAATAACAACCATTAAAACTTAGCCTTTACTTAATTAATTAAAAGGTAAACGATAATATAGATAATGGAAAATGAAAAACACCTATGTAGTGATAAACCCCTGGAGCCCTGTGGAGTACACAGCCATGAACTTGGATATAGGTAGAAAGACCACTAATAGATTTTGAGTCTCGGGATTCCAAAGTTAATAATGATTGGATGGATAGTAACTATAGGAGGGGGAATGGTGCCCACTATTGGTAGTTGCCCGTCCCTCTGGCCCTGCCTTTTGAGGGACCCACCTCCTTAACAGGGTGGCCTCAACCACGGTGACGGACCCTACTCTACCTCTACATGAGGGAAAAAATAATAGAGTAGGGTCCATCACCGTGGTTGAGGCCACCCTGTTAAGGAGATGGGTCCCTCAAAAGGCAGGGTCAGAGGGACGGGCAACTACCAATAGTGGGCACCATTCCCCCTCCTATAGTTACTATCCATCCAATTATCATTATTAACTTTGGAATCCCGAGACTCAACATCTATTAGTGGTCTTTCTACCTATATCCAAGTTCATGGCTGTGTACTCCACAGGGCTCCAGGGGTTTATCACTACATAGGTGTTTTCATTTTCCATTATCTATATTATAGTTTACCTTTTTAATGAATTAAGTAAAGGTTACGTTTTAATGGTTGTTATATAATTTACTGAATAGTGAGGTCCTTGTCGGTGAATCAATGTCAGTATACCTCTCCTTTGCTATATCATATTATCAATTTTTTGGTCGGTGACTTAAGGTCCACTATGAGCCTCAAACAATAGTGTCTACCTAGACAAATATAGAGACAAGTGCAGTAGCGATGATACCTTTTGTTGGCTAAGGTAGATCTAGATTGCAAGCTTTCAAGACCTCTTGGGTCCCTTCATCGGGCATGTTACAAAATAGATGTGAAAAACAATCCTCTTTAAATACAATTTAAATGGTTACAAATGAGAAACAGATGATCAACTCAATGTAGGAAAGTTCTTTGATCGGTTGAAGGTGGATATGGATATATATATATATATATATATATATATATATATATATATATATATATATATATATATATATAATATTAAATAAATATATATATATAATATATATATATATATATATATTAAATAAATATATGATTGCAGCAGCAGCACACATTGGTCAAAAAATAAAGGCTCTTAGCACACCTTTTGATCAAAACATATCCCCCATCCACCACGGGGAGGTGGCCTCATTTAGGCTCAGAATTTGTGCTAGGTTCCCATCCTAACGCTCAACTATCCACTCACCTCTGCTGGGCATATAGCCTCTGACTGGGTGACATGCTGGATCCATTTAAAACTCCACCTGTGAAAAAGGGGGAGGGGTTGCACAGCTAAAGAGGGTGCCATTTCCCCCTGAATTGTACATACAAGAAAAAAAGAAATATCGATAGATATATCTATCTATTTAAAGCATAGATAAGATCAACCCAGGTCTTCTGATCAGTCCGTGGTAAAATAGGAGGTACCGTATATTGCAGTCAACCTCTGGATGTGATCACACTTTGCTGACAGTCTCTGGCCTAAACGGCGACCATTTATCTAGCCTAAAGTGTTTAAAACCTTTTCACTAAATAGCTGCTTATCAATGTTCTTTAAAGGCTCTGCTGCCCAGTGGTATTGGAGGAGCATATGTTAGTTTGAATTTCATGTTAATTTTTTGTGTCCTATCGCCTCGGAAATAAGCGCCAATTCTGCCTCATTTCTGCTCCAGTTAAATTGTAGACAGGGCATAGATTCAAGAGAAATTCGTGAGGCAATTTTCCTTGCTAAATTCCATAGTTTAAACATACTATCTATCCCAGAGGTCTTCCGGGCAGGCACCTTAGCCAAGATGGGTGTTGTCCTGTATGTGGTCCCTAGACAGGCACTCTGAGAGTGGATGTGACAGAGCAGGAAGATCTTACTCCTGCAGCCATTTTTTGTTATGTAACGCAGGTGTTTCCGGCTGAACGAAGCAAGGCAGTACTGGACTTAACTTTGCAGATTCCGGGGCTTTCACCGCAGCTCTTTGTTGCAGAATGCAAGATGGAAGAACTCGTGGATGCTGTAGAGATCGTACAGAGACATGGATGAGCAAGAGCCTAAGTTACGAGCACTTTAGATGACAAGAGTACATGGAAAATAATTAACGTTTGCAAGGCCTGCCTGAAATTACTACCTTTCTAAAGCTGTGACCTAGCTCCTCCACTTGAGCTGGAGCTTTTGTAGTTTAACCGCATCCACAGAGCATTGGCATTACCGAAAAATGTAGGTTTGCCCAGAAACGCAAATCTAAATATCGGCTATTCGGAGGTTAGAAATATTTTATTGCAAGCTACAAGAAAATATCTCTGGGGGAGTTTTATCAAAACCTGTGCAGAGGAAAAGTTGACCTGTTGCCCATAGCACCAATCAGATTTACTACTTTTATTTTTCAGATGCCTTTAAAAAAAAAAAAAAAAAAAAACAATCTGGTTGCTATAGGCAATTGGTCAACTTTTCCTTTGCACAGGTTTTGATAAATCTCTACCTCTGTGCTTCCAGGTATGTCTCCCTCTATACATCTATCTTCAGATTTGGCTCTGTCTATACAGGTACAAAGGACAGACTTTGGTCTCATCCCTCTAAAGAAGGAGCAGATTAAAGGGGTACTCCAGCGCTAAGACATCTTATCCCCTATCCAAAGGATAGGGGATAAGATGCCTGATTGTGGGGGTCCCGTCGCTGGGGACCCCCTGTGATCTTGCACGCAGCACCACGTTAGAATCAGTCCCTGGAGCACGTTCGCTCTGGGTCTGATTACTGGCGATCACGGGGGACGGAGCATTGTGATGTCACGGCCCCAATCCGTGTGACGTCACACTCCGCCCCCTCAATGCAAGCCTATGGGAGGGGGAGTGACAGCTGTCACACCCCCTCCCATAGGCTTGCATTGAGGGGGCGGAGTGTGACGTCACACGGGGGCTGGGCCATGACCTCACAATGCTCTGGCCCCCGTGATCCTTGTTTGCTTAGGTACCACTGCTCCTGCAGAGGAGAACATTTTGGTCCAATGTTCTCAGGACACTATCCCGTACTTATGAAGTCTAATTTTGAACTTTCTACTGTTTTCTGTTTGGGCCTCTGATCTATTTCTACCTATGTTTTGTGCCATAAATTAATATGATGGCTCAGCAGGGTCTGTATGACTGTGCTCCACTTTTCCAATCCGGGGTTGGGAAGTATGACAATCTGGTGTCTTTTTTCACTTTTTTTTTTTATTTTTTTTATTTTTTTATTTTTTTGTTCGGATACACTACCTATACCTCCAATTTGCATTGGCTAAAATTCTCTCAATACGTTTTTTTATTTTTATTTTTTTATCTGCCATCTTATTTTTGCTTCTTTGCATTTGCTGTGCCATTAGCGTTTTTACAAAACAATCGTGTAGAGTGATATCCCATTATGTTAGAGGTTTTAATTTGCCCAGCAAACACAAAAAATGTTTTCGGGATTATGTCCACTAGCCTGATATTCTAGTCAGTAATCTCATGTTACTATCTCCTCTTACCCTCATTTTTCCGCAGGTCCTACTCTAGAGGTTTTATGTCTTCCTTTTTGCTTCAAAGAGAAAAGGTGTTCTTATGCTGTTACAAAATTAAGGACCCTGAGGGTAGATATTACATTTTATTGGCCACGGGGTTTAAAAAAAACAAAAACAAAAAAAACTTTTTTGTAAATACTTATGCCCCAGCAGATTCTCCTCAGTCTTTTTTTATTCTGGTATGTGTACACTTCTTGAATCCCTGATCTACAAAAAATTGATTCCAAATGGTGATTTTAATTGAGTCTTTAACCCCTTAAGGACCGGGGTTTTTTCCGTTTTTGCATTTTCGTTTTTTGCTCCTTGCCTTTAAAAAATCATAACTCTTTCAATTTTGCACCTAAAAATCCATATGATGGCTTATTTTTTGCGCCACCAATTCTACTTTGTAATGACGTCAGTCATTTTGCCCAAAAATCTACGGTGAAACGGAAAAAAAATTGTGCGACAAAATTGAAAAAAAAAAACTCTGTTTTGTAACTTTTGGGGGCTTCCGTTTCTACGTAGTACATTTTTCGGGAAAAATTGACAACTTATCTTTATTCTGTAGGTCCATACGATTAAAATGATACCCTACTTATATAGGTTTGATTTTGTCGGACTTTAATGCGTTTAGAAAAATTAATACGTTTAAAATTGTCATCTTCTGACCCCTATAACTTTTTTATTTTTCCGTGTATGAGGGCTCATTTTTTGCGCCGTGATCTGAAGTTTTTAACGGTACCATTTTTGCATTGATAGGACTTATTGATCGCTTTTTATTCATTTTTAAATTATATAAAAAGTGACCAAAAATGCACTATTTTGGACTTTGGAATTTTTTTGCGCGCACGCCATTGACCGAGCGGTTTAATTAATGATATATTTTTATAATTCGGACATTTCCGCACGCGGTGATACCATATATGTTTATTTTAATTTACACTGTTTTTTTTTTTTTATTGGAAAAGGGGGGTGATTCAAACTTTTAATAGGGGAGGAGTTAAATTATCTTTATTCACTTTTTTTTTTTCACTTTTCTTTTGCAGTGTTATAGCTCCCATAGGGACCTATAACACTGCACACACTGATCTTCTATGCTGATCACTGGTTTCTCATAAGAAACCAGTGATCAACGATTCTGCCGCATGACTGCTCATGCCTGGATCTCAGGCACTGAGCAGTCATTCGGCGATCGGACAGCGAGGAGGCAGGTAGGGGCCCTCCTGCTGTCCTGTCAGCTGTTCGGGATGCCGCGATTAGCCGCGGCAATTAGCCCGACTGAGCTAGCCGGCAACTTTCACTTTTAGCCGTGCGGCTCAGCTCTGAGCGCGCGGCGCCGCGATCGGCGCTGCACGCTATTAGAGGCGGGTCCCGGCTTCACTATGACGCTGGGCCCGCCATGATATGAAGCGGGGTTACTGTGTAACCCCGCGTTATATCGGGAGAGCAGGACCAAGGACGTACCGGTACGTCCTTGGTTCTTAAGGGGTTAACTGCCTTGGTACTGAACGCACCATGACGTACATTTACGCACCGCCATGATCGGTAGCCAGTGACCCGCCGGTAATGGCGGACTTCCGCGGATGTCTGCAATTAACCCCTCAGACGCCATGATCATCTGATCATCCAGCATGGCTGTCTCCCGGGGTGTTCTGCTCTGGTCTGAGATCGAGCAGACCAGAGCAGAAGATCACCGATAATACTGAGCAGTGCTATTCCCTATACATAGCACTGCACAGTATTAGCAATCAAATGATTGCTATAAATAGTGCCCTATGGGGACTATTAAAGTGTAAAAAAAAAAAAAAAATTTTCATAAACGTCTGTAAAACGTATGTTTTTCCCATTTTATCCCCCCAAAAAGCATTAAAAAAAATAGTTATCCCGTATGTGGAACGGCGTGAACGTAAAACATGTTAGTCCAAAATAGGTGCTGTTTTTGTCACATTTTATTCCAAAAAAATGTATAAAAAGTCAACCCTAAGCAAAAGTGGTACTGATAAAAACTACAGATCATGGCGTAAAAAAGTAGCCCTCATATCGCCCCATATAAGGAAAAATTAGAAAGCTATAGGTGGTCAAAATAGGGCAATTTCAAACACTAATTTTGTTTAAAAAATATTTTTTTTTATTTTATTTTTTTTTAGCGGTACAATCATAGAAAAGCATATAACATGGGTATCATTTTAATTGTATTGACCGACAGAATAAAGAAAACGTGTCATTTTTACCGGAAAGTGTACAGCGTGAAAACAAAACTTTCCAAAATTTTGCTGAATTGTGGTTTTCTTTTCAATTTTCCCAATTTTTTTATAGAAGTAATTTACAAATCTGTTTAACTTTCTGGCACCAGTTGATTTAAAAAATAAGTTTTCCACTGGAGTACCCCTTTAATGGCAAGCTAGATTGGGGCTCAACAACGTTCATTTCTCAGTTGCCTTATTGGGGGAACACAGAGACCATGCTGCTGTCCACTAGGAGGCTGACACTACTAGGCAAAAAAAAGTCTGCTTCTCCCAGCAGGATATACCCGCCCTCAGACACAGCTAATCAGTTTTAGCTTAGTGTCAGCAGGAGGCAGACCCATGTCTGGAGCTCTCCAAACCTGGTCTTATTTCTTTAGTTTCTTTTCCTAGTTCCAGCTAAAGTTTTTAGTTTCCTCTTTCCTTTTGTTGTTATTCTATAGCGTGGGGCGACTGGAGTATGGCGGTGCCTGATTTTTGCTACAGGGGTCAGTCCCTCACCTTCTCCTGCACTGCACGGCAGTCTTCTTCATCCGGGCCACAAGCTGTGGGGCATGAGGAGCGTTGTGTCTTCTCTCCTGGCAGCACTCTGGTCTGCGCTGCGATGCGCAGCCCGCTTCTTGCGCTGTGCTGCGCACACAAGGGCTGTCTTTTTCTCGGCTATGCCGCGGACGGTCCTCTATTTGAGCCCGCGGCTTGGGCCTAACTATAGCTCCGCCTCCTTTCCTTAGGTGTGTCGGCACCCCGATCATGCAGCAGAGACCCCGTGTGGACCTGGCCTGGTCACTGGGACGGCTGCCGGGGAGGCACGGTGTCCAGCACACTGAGCCCCGGCGGCCGCAGGCGTTCCATAAATTTAATGTCCGGCTTCTCCTTACTGTAGGCCGTCTTCGGCAGCATCTGGGGGGAGTGTTTTCACCAGTGCACCCTTTCTCCTGAGGGCTGTGCGATCTGCATATTAATATATTTTAAAAAGAAAACTCTGCACCCTCCAGTGGCTGAATGTTGTTCAGCACTGTTTGCTCCCCCTGTGTTAGGCCCCCTCTAGTGGCCACACATGGTTATTACAGTTGCATAATTTTTTTTTCTATGGCCCTTCCCCTGCTCCTGTCACTTCTGTGGTTTGGAGTATCTCCCTCAGACCCCCTATTCAGTTATGTGGCTTGGGGTTGCCTGGCACCTCACATTGCCCTTTACGACTCCTAGGGAGTACGTGACTCCTTTCGCAACCGCGGCTCCAGTTTCCCACTATGGTACCCCACTATGTGTGAGTGGACCGATGTAGAATGGACCCTCTACGATGCCCATGGACAGCGTGGTGTATACCACATCTGCGTTTGCAGTTCCAGCAAGTAGGCCGATGTACAATTGTCCCTCTACGACTCCTAGGGAGTATGTGACGCATCCGCAGCTCCAGTTCGGTGCCCCACTATGTGCGAGTGGATTGATGTAGAATGGACACTCTGCGACACCCATAGATGGCGTGATGTCTACCACATCCGCAGTTCCGGCACTCCACTGTGAGTGAGAGTTGCCGACATATAATGGACCCTCTACGACTCCTAGGGAGTATGTGACGTCTGCCGCATCGGCGGCTTCAGTTCCAATACCCCACTATACGTGTGAGTGGACCGATGTAGTTTGGACCCTTTGTGACGTCCATGGACAGCGCGATGTCTGTCACATCCGCACTGGCAGTTCTGGTACCCCACTGCCCGTGGGAGTTGCCAAAGGGTTGATCCTGCGTGTACTGAGCTCTCCCTATAATGTCTCAGGGAGCATGCAGTCTGCCACATTTGCAGCTGAGGTTCCGGTCCCCCACTACCTGTGGGAGGTGTCCAATGACTAACCCTCCAGGTGCAATGTTCCACCTTCTCCAGCAGAAGCGATCACTTTATTGCTGCCATGTGGATGTAACATGGGTGCACAGTGCTGTCTGCTATTGTCCTGGCCAGAAGCCCATGCTGTCATTGCCTTTTTCTCGGTGGTTCTAGTACCCTGCTACTGGTACAAGGGGCTCTGTAGAGTGACCCTGCGTATTCTCCGGGCTCTGGACAGTCATGGGGTCCTTCCCCCCCCCCCTTCCTTATGTGAAGTATCGGTGGTTTTCTAGGGTCAGTAGTTGGTGAACTATCTTCTGTGGCTCTCACAGCCAACGTACTCCTGGATGATCGGCACTACCTGGGCCACTTGTGTGGGTTGTAGACTCCGGCCAGATGGTATATTGGCCTCATATTATAAATAGTTTGCTTTATTTTGTTACCTCACATTACTTCTTTCTATGACACCCTCTTCTCTTCTTCTTTTCCTCAGAATTCTTAGATGCCCTAATAAGTTATATCTAAACCCCCAAAACACCCTTTTACATCCAGTACATTTTTGCCACATTTCACTTCTTAATTTGGTGGCTAAAATACTTCTCTATTTTAGCCACCAATTGATATGAGGGGTTCCTCAACATATTCTAATCAATCTTTATGCAGATAATCTTTTATTAAAACGTACTAGTCCTCTTCCGTCCCTTCCAAATTTGTTACATACCTTGTTTAATTTCTTTAAGCCAAGTAAAAATGACTAAATCTGAGATTGTTTTGCAATACACCTGTCACTGTACAACAATTAATTTGGCTTTCAGCATTCTTCCTTTGGCCTCCCCCACTCAGACTGACTCTTCACTTACAATCCCTTTATTCGCAATTTCCCACTGTTTCGTACCATTGCGGCAGACGTAAAGAAATGGCATTTGCCGCATATATATCCCTTGCCTTTTTTATTTGTTCAGTGCCTGTTCCGATACTGAAAGTAGGCTTGCAATCCCTACAGCGCCATGTCTTTGCATATATTTGGTCCTATAAGAGACTGCGTATTTCTAGAGCTATTATGCATTTTCACATGCAAGCGGTGTTTTTTTTTTTTTTCAATATTATTTTGCTGCTCAGGTAGCCCAACCTACTCTTGTTTATATGACCTTTTTTTACGCTTCAAGGTGGGTAAGGATGGAGGCTGAATTGATTGCCCCTTACTCCATTACTTCACCTTTGTGGACCCCCTGCCCTCTAACCTCTTTAGTGCCCTTTCTCTGTGGAGATTGTTGCTCTTTAATTTTTCTCTGCAGTCCCCCGTGACCCCCCTTTTGCCTTTGTTCTCTAACCCCGAGTTTTTGCTTAAACCCTTTCTGGTTACTGCATTTTTGTACCTATGCTTTTTTTTTTTTTTTTTTTTTTAATAAAAGCTTCATTGTTTCCCCTATTAAATTTGCTTATACATCAAAAGTTTTGCTCTATCCATAGGAGCCCTTGGATCTCTAGGCAACCACCACCTTGAACAGCATCTGCACCCTCCAAACACTGTGAAGTTGTCAGCTCCCTAATCACAGGCTGCAGGGACAGGGTCTCTACACAGGTCAATGCAACGCTGTTTATATATAAATACAGTATAACTATGTACAGCATTGCATTGGCCTGTGTAGGGATCCTGTCCCTGCAGCCTGTGAGAGTGAAGTGTAGAGTAATGACTGATGTCCTGGTTCGTATTCCCTAGTTATTATGGAGTGTGGGGGGGGGGGGGGGGGGTGTCATCATTACTGAGTGGAGGGTACCAAGCAGAGCATTATTAGTAAAGGACGTTATTTTATTAGTAATGGCACCAGCTACTATTACTGAGTGAGGCACTAAGGGGTGTTGATATTGAGTAGGGGCACAAAGAGTTTATACTAATACTAGGGTGGAACACTTCTAAAGCATAAGGGGGAACTCTTACTGTGGTGGCAAATAAGGTGGCACCATTCCTAGGGGCCCCCCAGTATTGTGTAGGACACAGTGGGGCATTACTACTACTACTACAGAATGCCTATGTATGTCCACAATGTATAGAGAGAATTGGATTTAAACAGTCTCTTAGGCTAGTAAAATATGGGTCCTGGTGGTACACAGCACTACTATATTTATATATATATATATATATATATATATATATATATATATATATATATATATATATATATATACATATATATATATATATACACACACACACACACAGTATATGTATACAGTATGTATATATATATATATATATATATATATATATTTATTGTAGGCGAACGTTGTACGTCTCAGCTGTTATTTAGATTTTTACTACTAAAGCAAATCCGTATGTGCTTATGTCCGGTAATGTAAGTGCACAGTTGTACTGATGAGAGGTGAGGACTATGGGCAGTCCGCTACCCACCTTCTGGGCACTACCTCTCTTTCCCCGGCAGGGGGCGCCCAATGCGCCGCTCAATCACCATTATCCCTGAAATGGAGGATTTAAAAATTTGAAAGAATTCTCTATTCCCGCCTGATTCTGTTGCCATCCTTGGTGACGTCACGCCGTAGTCCACACCCATCTTTTAATCAGCCAATCACCATCAACTTCCAGAATTCTCCGCCCGTTTCAGGAAGCTCCGTGATAACCGAGTGTTAGCGTCTGAAACAACGAACAAACCGGGAGAAAGGGCTGGCAGCACCCGCCCAGCCGGGGATACAGGGTCCGGGCACCGCGGGCACAGCTCTTTGTTGGCAGTAGCGGGCACAGCTTGAGTGGGTGTGTGACATATGGGCGTGGTCTAGGCGGGGTCAGCTGACTGCTTAGTCTTGGTTACATTGTGTAGGAAAACAGCGTCCGGATCTCCGGCTGAATCCGATCGGGCCCAGTGTCTCCGGGTCACCGAGGACTCCTGCCAGGCCTATCCCCGTTCACAGGACGCGTGTGTAGAGCGGCAGAAGCTGGGTAGGCCGGGGCCCTTGGGTGACACGGAGAGGTGACAGCGACCGTCCCTGCTGCCACATACCGCACTGCCAGCTATGGAGCAGCTGCCCACCAACCTGCAGGTCCTGCTACAGGCGGCCGAGTACGTGGAGAGGAGGGAGAGAGGTAAGGAGGGCCCCATAGTACCGGGGCCACATCTGCTATCCATCTTCTCCCCTCCCCCTCTTGTGTTTACATCACTGTGCAGCGCCCCCCAGCGGACTATGCCCCTCCTGTATACTATGTGGAGGGTGATCCTGCTATGGCAGCTCTTTGTGTGTAACCACTACCTGCCCCTCCTAGAACACCTGTTATGAGATCCTGAGGCCTGTGCCATCATCCCAGCTGCCATACAATCCCCAGGCAGTCTCCTCTTCATTGTCTCTCCCCAGGCTCCATGTTGTTTATCCCTAGATTACATTCATAGTCTGTATTTCCTTTAGGGTATGTTCATATGCTGCACATGCCCTTACTCCTTGGCACCACATGTATTTTCAGATGATTACATCTTGGGGGCCATTCATCAAAATGGGATGTCAATGTATCTGTGCACAGGCTGCATAATGCAAATCTATACAAGATACTCAGTCTAAACATACATACCAGTGTGCCTTCAGCTGTTGCAAAACTACAACTTCCAGCATGCCCGACAGTCAGTCTATTTTCAGCAGTCTCAAACGTGTGATACTCTTTAAATAGCGCACATGTCTCGTACAGTCCCTAGATGACTCTGCTCAGCTCCAGAAAGCAATGAGGCCGCAGATCCCCTTAACATGATGTTTTGGTATTCCGCGATCAGAGGGAGAAATGTATCAACCTACCCAAAGGTCTACGCAAACAAATACGCAACCTGGCTATGAGATTGGTTTCCATTTATCAGGCCTAATGTATGTGGCTGGATATAGTATAATGTAGATGGGTATAGTGCATTACATGAGAGCACATTCTTCTGTTTGCAAATCACTAGAGAATTAATAAATCCTATACATATTCAGGTCAGTAACAGCCGGAACTATAAGGGACACACCTGGCATATTTTGATGTGTTTTTCTACCCATTGAAATGAATGGGTAGCAAAATAAGCTGCAGAAATACGACACGTGTGACCTTACAAGTGAGAATAGATTATTTGCCGAATTTCAATACCCAATGCATTTTTTCTTGGAGCTGTGTGGCGGCTTTTTTCCCTTATTTATTTATTTTTTTTAAATGGAAAAAAAGTAGTATTTTGCCTTTTGCTTTTTCCCCCCACTATCCCCTCCATAAAAAATAAATATGAAATAAGATGTAATCAATAAGTTGTTTTCCAAAATGGTGCCATTACATAGTACAACTTGTCCCACAATAAGTAATCTGTTTTTTTTTTCATATTACGAATTAAATTATTCAGATTGTCATCCTTGAATCATGTGACTTGGGAAACACACATGTAACATACCAAAAACTGCCATTTTTTTTTTGTTAACCAAAGACACAACAGTTTGTGTGTGACTAAAATCATAGCCACAAAACACAATAGTTTGGTGCCCAGTGTGATGGTAGTTTATCTAGTAGACCTCACCCATTAAAGGAGAACTCCAGTGAAAACATTTTTTTATCCCTTATGCCTGGGCTGCCAGAATAAAAGTAATGAATATTAATTTACCTGGTGCCAGCGATATTGCTGTCCTGTCTTTTTTTCCGTTTTTTGTTGCCCGACATGTAACCCTGCGGTTCAGCTAATCGTAGACTGCAGCAATGTCCCGCCTTGGCCGGTGATGGGATGAACCGCAGTGTCATGTACTGGCTCGGGCACCAGGAAAATGGCCGGGCCTGGACATGCTGAGCCGCAGTATTACGTGTCAGGGGCCAGAAGACAGGACTGATGTCAGCAGCACTGGGGGGCATTAATATATATAAAAAAAACAGCAGATTGTAACTCATCAGCATATTTGAATGTTATCCTCCACAATTACTTTTATAACAGAAGCAGAACACGGATATGCCTCAATACTACCCTGCGATACTTCTACACCTGGTAGGAGGAAACGGCAGAGGACCACCAGCAACCCTGACAGTGTTAGGTAAGAGCTGGGTACCAAATAACAATTGTTCAACGTCAACTATCACAATGGGTGGCTGGATTTAATTGATGGGAAGCAGTGTGTTCATGCATGTAGACTGCTCACTGTCTACCTTCTCATCCATGTCTCTGGCACTACAATTAGTATCCCAGATAAGCGTTAGTCACCAATGTATATCATTATAAGGGTGCTTACACACCACGTTTTCAGCCTACGGCTGCCAGATCCGGCTGGGGGAGGGGAAAACCGTGCGCTCCTGTACCCCAGCCGGACCGACGCTGAAATCCATTTACTTTAATAAGCCGACCGGAGTCACAGTTTACTCCAGTCGGCTCATTTTCGACCCGTATCCGGTTTTCTGACCGGACCTAAAACCATAGTATACTACGGTTTTAGGTCCGGTCAGAAAGCCGGATATGGGGCAGAAATGAGCCGAACGTAGTCAAATGGTGACTCCGGTTGGCTCCTTTTAAGTAAATGGATTTCAGCGCCGGCCCGGCTGGCATACGGGAGTGCACAGTTTTCCCCTCCCCCAGCCGGATCCAGCAGCCGTAGGCTGAAAACGTGGTGTGAAAGGAAAATAAGCTTTAATAGCTCTGCTTGTACTTACCATATACAAAATACAGCAAATTCTCTTAATCATTGAGTTCACTGACAGAGATTGAAATACTGGTAGAAAGCCTGAACCTGTCCTATACTAGAAATATATAAAACAGATAGAATGGTGGTAGATTCAGCTTTTTCCTTAACTCACGATTACCCAGAACTCTTGTCTACAATTTCTGCCTGAAAGTTTAACAGTCCCCCCCCCCCTTTCATATACTTTCAGGTCTGTCCACAATGAGCTGGAGAAGCATCGGTGAGTGACTATATTGTTTGTCTTCATTTCTTTTCTCATGTAATTACAGAAATGTTTTCTTCACCACTTGTTAAACTCCTCTCGTCCTAAGTGATTTTGTGGTACCCAAACACTTTTACAGCCATGAAATAATGAATATATTTTACACAGTTAAGAAAAACCTCTATGGCTGTCTGTGATGTATGAGGTACAAAACATTCAATCTGCAATTCTTTTCCTAGGAGAGCTCAGCTGCGGAGGTGTCTAGAACAGTTAAAGCAGCAAGTTCCTTTAAGTGTGGACACGTCCCGTCATACAACTCTCAGCCTCCTGCACAGAGCCAGACAGCACATTAAAGTGAGTCAGTGCACATTGTAAGGCTCCAATAGGGAAATACTTGTCTAATATGGGAAATGTGCACCGCAATGTGAAATTAACTTATGTGCTGGGGAAACTGTGTATACGCAATAGCCAGCAGAAAAATTGTCAGCGACGCACCAGTCTTCATCTTCAAATCTTAGCTTTATTGAAACACTCACATAAAACGTTACAGGAGAGGGACTGTAGGGCTGGGGGTAAGGTAGGTAC
This sequence comes from Hyla sarda, assembly GCF_029499605.1. Taxonomy (NCBI): domain Eukaryota; kingdom Metazoa; phylum Chordata; class Amphibia; order Anura; family Hylidae; genus Hyla; species Hyla sarda. The sequence goes on from NC_079192.1 coordinate 327,695,662, forward strand.
CATCCTCTACTGTCCCTCTCCTGTAACATTTTATGTGAGTTTGTTTCAATAAAGCCAAGATTTGAAGACGAAGACTGGTGCGTCGACGACTATTTTTCTGCTTGTTATTGGATTTTTGCTACGCATGTGTCAGAACACCACCATACACTTCACTCCAGCAACCTTCATCTCTATTACCAGTCTTCAGTGTGCTTTTATATACCTAGCAGTGCTGAACTAAACTTCCTTTGCAATTTAAACTGTGTATACATTAACCCCTTGCCGCAGAACACCGCTACGGCAGGGTTATAACTTTGCAAAAAAAAAAAAAGTTCAAGATCATTTAACCCCTTCCCTAATAAGTTTGAATCACCCTGCTTTTCCCATAAAAAAAAAAAAGTGGCATTGCCTATATAAATATATTGTTAATTAAACTGCACGGTCAATGGCGTATGCGCAGAAAAATTCCAAAGTCCAAAATAGCGTATTTTTGGTCACACTTTATACCATAAAAACCAACCATAAAAATCAAAAAGTCTAACAAGAACAAAAAATGGTACCGATTAAAAACTTCACATTACGGTGCAAAAAAGGAGCCCTCATACATCCCCGTATGGGGAAAAATAAAGTTATAGGGGTCAGAAGATGACAATTTTAAACGTATACATTTTCCTGCATGTAGTTTATTTCTAGAAGTACGACAAAATCAAACCTATATAAGTAGGGTATCATTTTAATTGTATTGACCTAAAGAATAAAGATAATGTGTAATTTTTACCGAAAAATGTACTGCGTAGAAACGGAAGCCCCCAAAATTTACAAAATGCTATTTTTTCTTCAATTTGTCGCATTTTTTTTGCCATAGATTTTTGGGTAAAATGACTAACGTCATTACAAAGTTGAATTGGTGGCACAAAAAATAAGCCATGATATGGATTTTTAGGTGCAAAATTTAAAGGGTTATGATTTTTAAAAGGTAAGGAGGAAAAAACTAAAGTGGAAAAACGCTCAGTTAAAGGGGTTAAAGGAGTAGCCTAGTGAAAAGTATCTTCAGCCTGGGCTGCAAAAAACCCCCCCAAAACCTTAACTCACTTTCCTCTGTTCAACTGTAGTGCTGCTACAGCTGTACAGTCCTCCAATCTGGTCTTTTTCCTTCTTTCGTGTGTACGGATCATCACCCTGCGCTTAGCCTATCACCGGCGACTGAGAGCAGTGCGATGATCTGTGCACACGGAAGAAGACCAGTTCGGAGGACTGAACAGCTCTAGCGGTGCTACTGGGGAATGGAGGAAGGGGAGTTAAAGTTTTTTTTTTTTTTTTTTTTTGCAGCCTGGGCACAAAGGAAAGACTGAAGATACTTTTCATTAGACTACTCCTTTAAATGAGACCCATAGACCTTCCTTACCCTTAGGGAGGGCAAAAGAGTGCCAAGGATTAAATAGCAAAAAAATGTATTTGGCTAGTGGTGGTATACAATAGAAAAACTTTGCTCCACTGTTCAAACTTCTTTCTTGTTCCTGTGATGCATTGTTTCTATAGGAACTGCCCGCTCAACCAATCACTGACTGAGATGGGATAGCGCAGCGGCCAGCGCTTGGCTGAGCAGGGGAGTTCCTGTGGGGACCAGACCTGTCCAGATGGCAGGGAAGGTCTGTACCCAAAGAGAGGAAAGTAATACAATCTTTGTATAAGATAAGAGACCTGTTTATTTAATTTATTGCAGAAACTGGAGGATCAGGAACTGAGAGCAAAGAATCTAAAAGAAAAATTAAGGACTGAGCAACAGAGGCTACGACAAAGACTAAAACGGCTTCTACCCTCTAGCAGCACTGAACGTATAAGAGCAGATAGCTTGGACTCTTCCACATTGTCATCTGAACGGTCAGACTCTGACCAAGGTGGGTCCCAGCAAGAGGAATAAGGCTGGTTTAAAAAAAAAAAAAAAAAAAAAAAAAAAGATCCCGAATTAAAGTGTATGTAAGTGTGTGTGTATATGTATATATTTATAGAATATGTACATACATACACTTTGTAATACACGAAAAGATCACAATTGGAGATGAGCGAACTTACAGTAAATTCGATTCGTCACGAACTTCTCGGCTCGGCAGTTGATGACTTTTCCTGCATAAATTAGTTCAGCTTTCAGGTGCTCCGGTGGGCTGGAAAAGGTGGATACAGTCCTAGGAGACTTTCCTAGGAATGTATCCACCTTTTCCAGCCCACCGGAGCACCTGAAGGCTGAACTAATTTACGCAGGATAAAGTCATCAACTGCCGAGCCAAGAAGTTCGCAACGAATTGAATTTACTGTAAATTCGCTCATCTCTAATCACAATAAAGATATGGCAACTCACAGAGGCTGACGTCTGTAAAGCAGTGGTTTATTGAAGCACACATCACAAGTCCATGCTGACACTAAAACAGGTAAAGTGAGGGAGAGTGGGACAAGGCAACATCCGTTTCATGTCAAACGACGCTTCTTCTGGTCGGAATAAACCACTGCTTTACAGACCTCAGCCTTGGTGAGTTGCCATGTTTTTTTATTGTGATCTTATCGTTTATTAACTATCAACATTGAGTACTGACCGCTACCATTACCACATGTGGCTGTTCTAGTGATTTATCAAGTTGAATCTACACTTGCAGTGCCTGTTTACTTGCTTTTTTTTTTTCTTGTACAGACTTTATATATCTTTTTGTCTTACAGAGGATTTGGAAGTAGATGTAGAAGGAGTCATCCTGGGAGCCAATGAAGGGGACCTATTTGTTTCATTTAGTGCTGGAATGGAGCACAGTTACTCTACTCCAGCCCATGCCTGGCTTTGACAACAGTGATGAAAATCCCGATTAGCAATAACACACCTTTATGAAGACTCTTAACTAGCATATATTCAACTCCTAAAATGCCATAGCTCAGAAACCCTTCAAGGATCTTCTCATGAAGGGAGAGTAACTGACTGTCCTTCCTTTGGACAGGTGTATTTCCCCTCCCCCATAGCTTTCATGGTGGTGATCTACAGTCTACTATGAACTCTACATCCTTCATTGGCATAGCTGTGTGGATGAACTGCAGCTAAGTTCTTTGTTGGGGTATAGAGCATATGGCAGTAACAATGCTTTTGTAGAAAACTGTATTTTAATATTGAAGAAGACTATTGGGACCTCTGGACATAGTTCTGTTTAGATACCATGGCTCTTATGTAACCAGCACGTCCCATGTTAAGTGCCATCCTGATCACATAATTTATTGTACACAAAGAAATGCCGGAGCCTCTTTCACCACATTGCTGTGCACTGGTTGTACAACACTCCCGGACATCTAAGAAGCACTTTGTAATGTGTGCACTTAAAGGAACACCATGTAAACAACTATAAATATATTTTTATTCTTCATAAAAGGTCTAAGAACTATGCTGCAGGACTTACAGGAAGCAAGCTTGTGAGATTTCAATCACATTCTCCAGGGTCATCAGTCTCACATTTTATTTCCAGTAAAATAACATGTGGAAAAATAATATAAAATTATCTCTGGGAAGTTTAATGTTTACATGACTGATAATCTATTGTAAAAAGTCCAAACTTTTCCATGCACTTGCTGAAGAGGAGAAGCGTCTTGATCGAGCTGCCTTAGCGGATCTCTTAGCATAGCACAAGCTTTTAGTTGGAAGGACTCCACCATTCCTTACAGCAGTAGGGACTGGATGTTATACCCCCTGATTTAAGATGAGCAGCTTACTTACATTCCTGAGCCCAACCACTATTTGTATGGGTAAAGAGGGGGAACCTCTGAATAAGCATTTTATAATGTAACTTCTATTTTAGTAAATGTGGTTTTTGTTCTGTAGAAATGCTTGTACTTCTTCATATTGAAATACATAGAGCTTCAGCAGTGCTAGTACCAGCATTAGATCTAATGGACAGGCCATACTAGATGGGGGTTGGGAAAAAAAAAAAAACATGAAAAATGGGTTGTTCTGTCCGTAAGACTTCTGCATAGGTTCCATATATTACTACAAAATTTGACACTAATACAGTGGTCCCTCAACATACGATGTAATCCATTTCAAATGGACCATCGTTTGTTGAGGGATCCGTGCAATGGAAAGTACAGGACAGTGGTCTACAACCTGCGGACCTCCAGATATTGCAAAAATACAACACCCAGCATGCCCGGACAGCCAACGGCTGTCCGGGCATGCTGGGAGTTGTAGTTTTGCAATATCTGAAGGTCCGCAGGTTGTAGACCACTGGTATTGGAAGTTGTACTCACCTGTCCCCGCCGCTCTGGATCGTCACCACTGCCCTGGATGTCGCCGCATCCCCGACACTCCGGCAAAGCCTCTGCTTCTCCGTCATCCTCGCTCTCCATCACCGCCATCACGTCACTACGTACGCCGCTCCTATTGGATGACGGGACGGCGTGCGCAGTGACGTGATGACGATGATGGAGAGCGCCGACGATGCAGAGGAACCCGAAGAGGACGCGCCAGAGCCCCGAGGACAGGTAAGTGATAGTCAGCGGAGCACACGGGGCACCGTAAACGGCTATCCGGAGGCAGCTGATGCAGTCTGCACTGCCGGATAGCCGTTTATGCAATGGCCCCGACATAAAAAAAGCATTGTATCTTGATGCTGCCTTCAACATGCGATGGCCTCTGAGAGGCCATCGTATGTTGAAATGATCGTATGTCGGGGCCATCGTAGGTCGAGGGGTCACTGTATAATGTATGAGAAAAATGCAGCCTGGTCTGGGGGGTGGGGAAAAAACATCCATGATGTTGGCTTTGACTAAGCAGCTCTGGGATTTAGATTCCTTGAAAAGACCAAACATATGTGGACATATAACACACTTGTGACTGAAGCTTTTTGTCCATCTAGAAAATATATATTTTTTTCTAAATGCCACAAAATAACAAAACGCGCTTTGGGGGAGAACTTACCAGTTTATTATGAGATTGTGTGCCTTGTTTATTGTCATATGAACTTAGATAAATTTAGACACATCTTAAAAAAAAAAAAAAAAAAAAAGACATGATTTCTGAAGACTCATAGGTGGGGCCTAAAGAGTTGCATATTGTGGCTTATCTTTCAGATGCCTTTTACAGGCTGTATTAGTGATGTAACATTAACACCTCCCAGCACCCAACATGTTTGTACGCTGGGACATATGCATACGTCCTGACAATGTCCTGCTCTACCACACACAGCTCAGGAGAGTGGCGGCGGGACCCGGCTGTCAATCACAGCTGGGGTCCTGCTGGTCCTGGCAGCAATAACACAATAGGTGCCATGATCAATCCTGATCACAGCACCTCTGGTGTTGACGGGGGGGGGGGGGGGGCGAGGGTGCTCCCCCTGTTCACCAACAGCCGCGCTGCAATACAATCGCGGGTTGCCGTTGGTTGCTATAGCAGCAGGAGGTCAGATGATGACATCCTGTCTGCCTGTTACGGAAGCCTGTGAGATCCAGGCTGTAGTGTGTGCAGCTCATCAGGTCAATACTGTACTGCAGTACAAATGTATTGCTACATAGTATAACCTGTAAAAGGTGGTGAAAATAATAAGGTTCTTCAATAAAAGTATGAAGTGTAAAAAAAAAAAGAAAATGCCCCTTTCCCAATAAAAGCCCTGTATTATAAAACAAAAAAAAAAATCATATACAAACTAGGTCTTGCCACGTCTGTAATGTGTACTATACAGCTATAATAAATTATCCCTCACGCAGTAAAAAAAAAAGTGCTATTTTCGCCAATTTTGGTACAAATAGCGGAAGAAAGATCAAAAAGGTAGCATATATCGCGAAAATGATAATAATAAGTACAGCTTGTCCCACAAAATATAAGCCCTCACTCAATGGCAGTGGACAAAAAATATAAAAAAGTTAAGTCTGTCGGAAAATTATAACACAAAAAAGGGAAAAACACTCATTTTTCTCAGAACAGGAAATATAAAAAGGGGAATCGCCATAATCGTACCAACACAATAAATATAACACTTTTACCGCACAGTGAACGCCATAAAAAAAAAAATGCCCAGTTTTTCACAATATTTTGAAGTTTTTCACAAAAAAATGCACCACTTATATAAAGTACAATATGTCACGAAAAAACAAAATCTCAGAATCGCTCCGCTCAGAAAAAGCGTTCTAAAGCTATTACGATGTAAAGACACATGTCAAATTTTTTAAAATTAATCCACCTGCAAACTGGCATTCAATGCTTGATAACATTTATCCTACAATGTATAAATCCCATTGCTGCAAGGGGAACATCTACACTTTTGACAAACAAATGCCACATTTCCTGAAACTAGACACTTGGCAAGAAGATTCCACCCAACTCTTTATACCCTTGGTAATGTACTGTAAAAGACTCAAAAAAGTCATGTTTAACACAAGGAGAGCCTGGTATGAACATTACATGAAACTACAAAATGGGCGAAGTTTGTACCTATGTCTACATGCACACCAGAACTAACTAGACCAAAAACGTCTGATGGCGTAAACATGAGAATCAGAGTTCACATGTGTTCTGGTCACAAGCAGGGGGTAGTTATGGGTACAACTGCTTTTATTCTGACTCTACAGTGATTCCTCAACATACGATGGCAATTTGTTCCAAATGAACCATCGTTACTTGAATCCATCATATGTTGAGGGATTCGTGCAATAATAATAATAATATAGAAAGTTATACTCACGTGTCACCGCCGTTCCAGATCGTCACCGCCACCCTGGATCGTCGCTCTCCATGGCCATCACCACATCGCTGCGCACGCCGCTCCCATTGGATGACGGGATGGCATGCGCGGCGACGTGATGACGACGAAGGAGAGCGATGGCCATGCAGTGGAGCAAGAAGAGGACGGTCCGGAACGTAGGAGGCAGGTGAGCGACACTCACCGGAGGACATTAAACAGCTATCCGGTGGCAGCTGAAAAAGTCTGCGCTGCGGGATAGCTGTTTATGTGATGGCCATCGTAGGTCGGTGGGGGGGGGGGGAATCACTGTAGTAGAGAAGCCTGGGGTTATCAGTTGTTGAAATTAACTTAGTCATAAGACCTTGATGGGCATTCAAACATTTTAAACAATGTAGTTTTCCCCCTGGTGACAAGAATTTCTGGTACAACTAATGCCCCACATTTTCTGCATGTGGTTGTCAACAGGGTAAGATTCTCAGAAATAATTTCCCCAGTCATTAAATTTACACTTAAAATGAACAATATTTAGGCCTCATTCATGTGTTAATTTGGTCACTATGCTAAAGCTATGAGTGGATTCAAAACACAGAAAAGTAATAGAAAGATTCAAACAACTTCTTTGCTCCCACTGGTTTTGGCTTTAAAGGGGTTAAACAAATGTTTTTCATATGAATAGGCTCTAAAAAGGTAAAAAACAGATTTGTAAAATTACTATTAAATAACTGTCCAGATTAGGAGCAAATCCCCATAGCAAACCTCTCATGCTCTGGACAGTTCCTGAGACAGAGAGGTGGCAGTAGAGAGCACTGTGATCAGACAGAAAAGAACAACTCAACTTTAGCAGCTGATAAGTACTGGAAAGATTAAGATTTTTTCTGGAGCCAGGTGAATAAGGTCCGCTTTGCTGCTTCACCAAAGATAAGTACACCTATGCTCTCAAATAGTTTTTCTCTTTTTTTGTCCACCTTGTTTCCCCAAATATAAAAATATATATATATATATAAAACATTTTTTAATTATACACTTATACACACACACACACACACACACACACACACACACACACACACTATCCTTTCATCTTTTTCTCATTTTTTCACATGTTTATAATCCACACACTTATATTATGGCGTTTTGCCCTTATCAGTTACCTGTTTTCACCCTTTAATTCTTTTTCCATTTCGGTTTCTCTGCGCTATATATTTTTTCTCTCCCCTCCGCTGGTCCCGTCACTCGAGACACTGCTTGTCAGTGTCTTGTGAGACTACACTTATTTATGGTTGGTCCTCAGCCGTGATGCAGATTAAGAAAATGTCATCTCTTTCTGGCGGGAGCAGCTCACTCCCGTTGGAAGGCAATTGTATTTCTCTCACAAGTTCCGTTCTCCCTGTGCATCCATTGCTGTTCTTTTTCTCAATTCTAGCTATTTTGTCCATTTCTGGTCTTATACTCCCCTCATGGCCATATATTGTTGCTGCAGCTGAAAGTTGTGTGTTGTGAGATCTCGCTCTCTCTCTGCCATGTCCTCCATGCAGGAGGTTATTTCTCGCTGTGACAATGGCAATGTCCCAGTCAGCTCCTCACAATTCTCAGGTGGCACCACGTACGCCCTCAGAGCAGTTTTGATATGCAGACGATTCCACCACTAACACGGCTGCTGGTCTCACAAGAGAGACTTCTATCTACCAGTCCTAATCCATCTCACAAGATGAAACCATAAAAAATTCTAAAGGACCAGGTTACCATTACTGCTTTCCCAGAAAGCGATTTACATGACGTTATACAACCACATCCAATAACCCTGAGGTGGTAATTAAAAAACTAGCATCCATAGGATGAAGCCTAATTCTTTTAATACTTCTAACAATTCCTCTGATGAGAATTCTGAGTCATCAGATTCAAATGATATTTCTGAATGAGGACCTCCTGGATGAGGGAGAGGATGATATAGATGTACCGGATAAATCTAACGCAGTCATTTTGGATGCGTCTGGCATCCTTTTTTTTTTTTAACCCTAGCCTTATCAAACACCCCATGTCGGGAATGGGTGCCCCATTCTCAAGTAACTAAATATATTAGTACCTGGGTCAGGAAAACCTTAGATAGAACCATCAGAAATAAACATAAGGCGGAGCGTGCAAGACCCACACTTCCCCAAAAACTGTCCTTTACCCCTGAACTGGATCCTATTCTAGTTAAATTTCTAAATAAAAATGAGTAAAACCCCCAAAAAGGGGGTAGGCCACTCCTTTAAGACTGTGCAGGACAGGCTTATAGACCTTTAAAGGTCTGCTAACAAAAATACTTGATCTGGCAGAGGAGGACATTATTTCTGAAAAGCTAGTTGACTTGACCATACTGCATGGATGGGCCCAATGGGCAATTTGTTTCTTTGGCAGCGCTAACGCTGCTCTCTGCTCCTAATGCAAACGGTCAGTCTTAATGAAGCTGGACCTCCAGCTTGTCCGATGACCCCACAGAGGATCTCCTTTTTGGGGATTCCTTTGTGAAGGAACCTAAAAAAAGGTCTTTCAAGGGAAGGTTTTTGACAGAGCTGGTTAACGTCAGGGGGCGGTTTCCCAGCCAATAAGCCTATGGAGGAAATTTTCATAGAGCCCCTCCCCATTTCGAGGCTAGATCCTCTTTCCCCACTACCTCCTTCCCATCAAATCCATATCCCACCACCTTTCTTTCTTTCCAACAAGAGGAAGAGCCTGGAGACCTGGAACCCGCTGTAGGCAAGTCAGAATCTTCAGTGTTTTTCTCACATTCATTAGGAGGAAGGATAAACCATTTTTTCCAAACCTGGAACATAATTATCTCAGATCCTTGGATCTTGAACGCTGTTCTAGGTTATCAAATAGAATTCGTGACCACTCCAATTCAATTACAAAATCCAAACCAAAGCTCGAGGCGCCCAATTAATTCTGATATTAGCCCAATCATTGACTCTCATTCACACTCATATTCAATGGACTGACTATTATCGAACCTGATCAATATGGAGAAATCTGCTTTAATTCCTACCAAATAGAATTTTTAGGTTTTCTGATAGACACTCAAAATGCATTATTATTCTGTTTTCCTCCAAGAAAGAAATCCGATCAGTATTGAACAAACCTCATATGTCACTCCGTACCATTGCCCGCATAGTAGATCTATTAACAGCATCTATCCAGGCAATATTTCCAGCCCCATTACATTACTGGGCATTAAATCCTCAACATTTACGAAAGGTTTTGGGATATTCCGACGAAATTACCTTAACCCCAGAAACTCGAGAAGAACTACTATGGTGGTTGCATCACAGTCATGATCACTCACTGGTGGCCAACCCAGTCATAGTTCCTACAAAATTTAGGGATGACCAAAGATTTTCCACAAATACTTCCTCTTTCCCAATCCATTCGGACTGATCCTTTGAACAACCCTCATTCTTTAGTTATGTCGGAACTACTGTCTCTAGTAGCCTGGTTCATTTCAGGCCAACAGGATCTGAATCTGAAATTTCTCATTCAGCTAGAGATTTATTATCAGACGCCTGGGCTCCAGGTACCAAAACAGCTTAAGGATCTGCCTGGAAGATTTGGTGTCATTGGTGCAATCAATATGATCTGGATTCCGTACACATGCACCTATAACACAAATCCCACATTTTTTATCTTCATCATATGATTCAGGTAAAGATCATTGATCGGCTATATCTATCATTTTCCGATTCAGGCCCTTCCAGTGAGTAGACATCCCTTAACTTGTAAATTGATGAAAGGCATACAATTCAGACGTCCGCCTCAAACCAGGTATCAATATACGCGAGATGTCAACATCATCCTACGTCTCATTGATTCCTGGGGAGATAATTACTTAATTGTCATCCTTCAAACTCACAGTTTTGTTATGCTTAATTTCTTTTAAAAGGGTTTCTGAGAGAATTTTCTCCTCAGGGAGTGATATTCTATATAACTAGACGTACTAAAACCAACTTACAAAAAGTATTTTATCCAGCCTTTCCCCATCACAAAAGTCTTTGCGTAGTTGACTGTCTGAAAACTTACGAAGAGAAAACAGAATCTTCGAAATCCCTCTTTTTCTCACTCATTTTTTAAACCTCACCTTCCTGTTTCTTCCCCTACTTTAGCTAGGTGGGTGAGACAAACTATGGCTTTGGTGGGCATTGATATCTCCCTCTTTGGAACACGTTCCACTAGGGGAGCTATGTTCATTAAAGTCAAACAGGCTGGTGGTTCTTTATCCGAAATCTTAAAGGCAGCCGATTAGTCATCAGAATCCACTTTTAAAACTTTTTACTTCTGCCCTGATTCACACGTTTCTATGGTTTTAATTTATCTTTATCATAATTATGTTATATATGCTTTAAACATGCATAATGTGAGGTCTCTTGCAATAAAATTGGGGTTTTCCTAGTTTTTAGTGAAGGAAAATATAGATTTTATTACAGGAGACGAACATTTTCTCTCCCAATTATTAAAGGGTGAAAGATTTCCTGATGACATGAGAGCTGCGAGTCCCCGGAGAGCGCTCTGCAACTGCGCATACGCCGGGCCCTCACTACAGAAGTCAGGAGCGCTCTCCGGGGATGCAGAGCTCTCATCAGGACGTGAGAGCTGTGTAAAATTTTCAAGCGCATGCGCTCCGCAGACAGAGCGCTGCGCTTCGGGGGGCATGCGACTCCACATCACTATGACATGGAGTTGAAGAAAATGAATATGCAAACCCTGGGGGCGGGCTTAGGCCCCTTCCTCCGGGACCCAAAGAAATATGGACACTGGGGACCGCCTTCAAAGCGCTACTTCAGAGGAAAAACAGAACTTAGGCGGGGGAGAACTCAGCAGCCAGGGCAAACTCTAAAGTAAGTGACCCCTTGTTGAACTCCAGTTCACCCACACTAGCACCCAGTATAATGGGTTTAGTGTGGGTGAAGTGGCTTACAGTTTTCCTTTAAGGGGTATGCTAGCCCTGAACTGGTGTAGATTTCAGATAAAATTTACTCTAGCTCTTTAGCGTGAATTGTAGTAAATCTGTCATTGCAGGAGGACAGACCCATTTACTACCTACTTTACAAAAACCTTTCTAATTGGGCAAGAAGTCCAAAATTTGAGCAAAATGGGGTTTCTGTTTTGCAAATGTTTTAAACTTTCCCACCTGAAGCATACTGGCCTCACATTCCCCCCCCAAAAAGTGTAGAACTTTGACCCTTTACAGTTACATTGAATCAATGCACACTAGTGCTGGGACCAGTGTCTATATTTTGCAATATGACAAGGACAGATACATATAAGGTACCAGTACTCCCGTTTAACAACCAGCATGAGCTTAGAACCCACAATGATCAGACAATTAAATTGTGCTTTAATCTATCAATTAAAGCACAAATCCCAAGTTTCGAGCCTGTGCGATCTTCAGCTCTAGCATGGGGAGACACAGGCCACCTAGGGCAGTACAGTTGCCGAGGCAACCATACCATCCTTGGCGAAGTTCGGTGCACTAGTCCTGTTCATCAGAAAAAGGCAAATCCACGAAAATTTTGCTGATTGTGGAACGGCTGCCTTGGCCACTGTACTGCCTAGTGTAACCTGTGTCTTCCAGGCTATAGCAAATATGGGCCTAAAATTTGGAAATTGTGCTATACTGGGGGGGAAGTTTTTACCATGAAAAAGATACAAGGGCTCAGGAGAGTTGCGACAGTAGAAGCTCTTTCCTTAGGTCTTCCCCTTCTTATAGAGATCATGGCCATTTAAGCTAAGATTTAACCTGTTAAGGACGCAGGCCGTACCTGTACACCGTGGACCCGTTACCGGGTGAGCACACTTCAAACCCAGTGGGTTCCAACTGCTATCAGCTGCCAGGACCCAAGGTTAATGCTGGGCACCACCAATCGGGCCGATGCCTGGCATTAACCTTTTAGGCGCCGCTATCAAAGTTGATCACGATCAAAAAGTTCCACCAAAAACAAATATGGTACAGATAAAAACTAGACCACAAATGAGCCTTCTTATAGCCCTGTATGCGAAAAATAATTAGTTACAGGGGTCAGAAAATGACCATTTTAAACATACTAATTTTGGTGCATGTAGTTATAATTTTTAAGTAGTAAAATAAAACCTACACAACATTGGTTATCCTTGTAGCCATATAGACCTACAGAATAAAGATAAGATGTCATTTTTTAAGTGCACAGAGAGAGACACAGAGTTTTCTGCTGCAGACCAACATTACATAAAAAGGTGCTTTTTCCTATCCTAGGCAAGAAGAAAGATACTTAATAGGATATTCAGATCATTCTTTAATCATAAATAAAGCTTAGAAAATAGTAATTGTCTGTCATTTTTTGCTCATGTTAACATTCAAGTGTTCTTCAGTTCAATGTGATAAAGAGTTGACTGAACTATAGGAAGGATGATTTGGTTCAGATGATCTATGAACCCAGCAACACTGCCAGCCTCTAGGGCCTTTGGTGTAGTGATCTAGAATTTAGAAAGGCAGCGCAAGGAAGGTCACACATACTGTTGCTTCTTACTGGTAGCTGCCTTATTGGCCAAGTCTTTGGCCTTCTCCTTTGCTGCAAGGGCTGTCTCCTTTGCTTTTTCCGTTGCCTCCTTTGCAGTTTCCACTAGTGTCCTGGCAGGTGTATCGCCTGAAAAAGAATAAAAATAAATATATATTCTTAGCTTCCTTTGCATGGGATATATTACCTAAAATGAAGCACAACCACCACCACTGGTTCTACTAAGAGCTATAGATGTTCCTGTAAGGTGCATGTGGCACTAAAAAGGTGGTTCCTACAACACAATGGACATATTTAGACTAACTGTAGGGTAATAGCAAATCAATAGAACACCTTACTGTCTGACACATGTCACCTCCTGTTTAATGTTCATACCAGAGGAGTGCCTGAAATATACACACACTTTATATACTCCAGTGTAATATACTATAAGATTCTGAGTTACCTCCTTATCCCTGGAATGAATGATGACATGTTATTAGCACAAATCCTATGGCTCACTTGTTTACTACCATTACCTTTCACGTGACCTCCTTCCTTTCTTATGACTCAGACATTGCAAACTGCACTGGTAAGCATAGCAGAAGAGATTCTATAACAGCTGGATGGGTCTTGCCCACTTACCTTGCATTTTTGCCAAGATGTATTCATAGCCTTTCATTGCCTTGGTAACGTTACTCTTAAACCTAGCCAGGCCAAACTCCTGGAAAAAAAGAAGGTTAAGAGGTAAATTTATGAAGTTTTGACATTTTGATGAATAGTTCACTGTGCTGTTTCTATTATTCTTGTACTTTTAGGCCCCCCAAAAAAACAGAAGTCACCCAGTTATCCCCTCTTATGTGACAGTGATGAGGCCTCCCATACACAATGGATAACAGTATGGTTCAGATGTCTAAGACAGTCTGTCAGCTCTATATAATGCTCAAGTGTCAAGAAGGCAGTGCCAAGCCACAGCATGCATGTTTCCTCCCTATCTGTCTGACATCCCTATACTGAGGTTGGGGAGTCCAAACATACCTGATGTCTTGGTTATGCAACTTGCATACCAGAAAAAAAGGTGTTGAAGCTTCCGGCCGCAACAAGTGCCCAGGAAGTGGGCTCTTCTTTTTAGGTGTATGTACTAAGTAGTCCTGGCCCCTCCTCTTGCTATAACTGATAGCTCTAGTAGTCTCATGATTGGACAGGAGAGCTATCAACCACAGCTGAAAGGAGGGGCCAGGAGCATTCTCAAAACAGAGGGCCCTGGGCACCAAGAAGAATATACCTCTTGCAACAGTGGCCTTGAGCTCCAACAAAGCTTTACTTGATCACGTAAGTTAAATGACCGAGACATCAGCTATGGTTGGCCTCCCCTCCCTAACCCCTGTATAGGCCTGTTAGCATTTTTATAATTGCTCAAAATGGCTGACAGGTCCACTATAAAGCCCTATTGTCTTAATCACTTCTTGGCTTAGGATGCACATAATTGAATCAATCCTGTATGACCAGGGTTTTTAAGGAATAACCCGTCATGCATTTTATAAGCATCACATCACCGGCTTAGTCCACCTTATCTCACCTGTATTGGTCTACTAAAACCAAATACTTTAGAGGACACCCAAGCCTCTCTTCTAATCTCGGTCCAATATTTGTTCTCTGGATTTTCACAGTATACGCAGCGTTCCTCCACAGACTGCAAGGTAAGGAAAAGGGATAAATATACATGGTACTTAAAGGGGTATTCTGCTTGAAAACATTTATTTAAATCAACTGGTGCTCGAAAATTAAACAGATTTGTAAATGACTTCTATGTAAAAATCTTAATCCTTCCAGTACTTATCAGCTGCTATTTGCTCCAAAAGGAAGTTCATTTCTTTTTTTATTTCCTTTCTGTCTGACCACAGTGCTCTCTTCAACACCTCTGTCCATGTCAGGAACTGTCCAGAGTAGGAGCAAATCCCCATAGCAAACCTATCCTGCTCTGGACAGTTCCTGACATGGACAGAGGTGTCAGCAGAGCACTGATCAGACAGAAAAGCTCCTGTGGAGCAAATAGCAGCTGATAAGTACTGGAAGGATTCAGATTTTTAAATAGAAGTAATTTACAAATCTGTTTAACTTTCTGGCACCAGTTGATTTAAAGAAAAATGTTTTCCAGCAGTGTACCCCTTTAAGTACACACTCTAAAAACCATATTGGGTCTATTACCATGACAGTGCTGTGGTTAATGTTCCAGGTATAGGTGGTCAAGCTTTTCTTATGGAGATCAATTATGGAGTCTTCTAAAACATACACAGCGTGTGCCACGTTAGCCGGGAAAAAGCGCTCTGCCCACCGCGGCAGGCGATTGGTCTTTGTTAGTAGCCTCCTGGTCAGCAGCTTGTGGTCACTGGTTACCTCACGGTATAGAATGTCTTCGGTCAGGACATGTTTGCTTCTCGGCCATAAGGAAAGAAAATATATATCAATCAAATGTAGTTCATTAAAACCAAATAAAAACTGTGTTTCAACTGCTTTACAATAAAAAAAAAAAAGTTACCTAGTGTATACACAGAAAATAGAAAATCCTTACATCTGGTATCCAAATCTAGAAAGTCTGATGGCCTGGCACTAGTTTCCAACACAGAATGTCAATTTGGATTCCTAAGGGTGAATCCATATGTGTGAGATTTGTTGCTGAAATTTAAGTTAAAGGGGTACTCCACTGGCCAGCATTCGGAACATTTAGTTCCGAACGCTGTGTGCGCACCGCGGGGCCGACTATGCCCCCTCGTGTCTTCAGGCCATGCCCCCTCACTGCAAGTCTATGGGAGGGCCGTGACAGCCAAACAAAATGTTAAGAAAACTGGCCAGCGGAGTACCCCTTTAAAGAAGTTTATGCAAAGGCTGATGTATGTGAACCTACCCTAACAGAAGGTTCAATATACTACGTAAGATTGCCAGAAAAACGAGGGAGAGAACTTTTTATATAATGTAGATAATACCATGTATACATTATAGGATATTTGTAATATACATTGGTTAAAAAATGTGTATATTTTTGTCCCTGCAGCTATTGCCTGTGTGCACCGAGGGCAAGCCGGGCTCCTGGCTCATACACCAGGATGATTGACAAGCCAGGAGTCTGCACAGAGCCCTGCTTGTCCTGCCACACTTCCTGTTTTTGGACTCCTCATAGAGACATACAGGCAATAGCTGCAGGGTCAGCATTTTTTTTCACCCAAAAAATACACAATTTTAAACCAATGTATATTACAAATACACACACACACACACATTATATATATATATATATATATATATATATATATATATATATTTGTATTATCTACATTATATCAAAAGTTTTTGTTGACGACAGGTACACTTTAAAAGGGGTAGTCCAGTGCTGAAAACGTATCCCCTATCCTAAGGATAAGGGATAAGTTTCAGATAGCAGGGGGTCCGACCGTTGGGGCCCCCTGTGATCTCCTGTACGGAGCCCCGGCTCGCTGGCCAGACAGTGGGTGTCGACCACCGCACGAATCGGCGACTGACACGCCCCCTCAATACATCGCTATGGCAGAGCCGGATATTGCCGAAGGCAGCGCTCCGGGTCTGCCATAGAGTTTTGAGGGGGCGTGTCAGCCGCCGCTTTGTGTGGTTGTCAACACGCCCCCTTCCCGCGGGCTGCCGGGGCCCCAGCGATAGGACCCCCCGCGATCTGAAACTTATCCCCTATCCTTAGGATAGGGGATAAGTTTTTAAGCACTGGATATCTTTTATATAGTAGCAAAACCCATAAAAAAATTTCACTTCTGAGGAACCCCATCTGCCATTCCTGCCTCAAAACAGCTTGGTCTAGAATTCGTTGCAAGGGCTATATGTTGCCACAGATGGTTTACTGCCTCATGTCGCATCTTTGAGCAGACTGAAAACAATTTGCTCTCCAGACTGTAAAATCAGTCAGTCACAAGAACCACAGATCAGGGTCCCTGGAGAGTCTCATTTGGAAATAGCACACCCGTAGCTGGAGACCCATCCCTGCTCTTAAATGAAAAGCCCTACAGATAGGCAGATCGCTCAAACCTGATGTGACTAGACCCTTACTGCCAGGCTGGATTTACACTGATCTATAATGCAGCCAGTTGGGATCATTAAACCTGCCGTGGGGCCAGGATTTGTTGCCATAATACAGGTGTAAAGATGCAAACATATTATGTGAATCCAGCCTTACACTTAAAGGTGGCCACACACACCTTCAATTGCCGTTTGCCAAACCCTACGTCTCCTGATTTCACCATACACACAGTTTGGCACAGCTGAACATTCATGTGTTCTCAATGGGGAAGAGAAGGAGTTAATCGCTGTCAGATAGCCCTGGTAGCAATTTATCCTTAAGACAATTAAAATTCAACATGTCCGGCATCACCTGTCAGGGGTTAGACATTTTACTAGGGCAAAAAAAAAAAATATTATATAAATAAATAATAATAAATAATAATATACACTCCAGTAACATACAGGAGCGCACAGCTTTCACTAATCAATAGTAGTCACTACTTTTCCAGATGGTGACACACCAGATAATTCACCCATCTTACCTGTAGGGGTTGGGATAGCGCTGCCAAAAAGCCGTAAACACTTGGTCCCATGAGCTCTTCAGCTCGTTCAAGCCTAGAAAATACTTCACCATTGTTCCCAGAAGAATCACTGCACCAAGTACGATGGGTTCAGGAAACCATTAGAGGACGGCAGTGATGCGGTGAGAAAGTCACCTTAGGAAACCGTCTGAATCCAGCGTGAGGCCGTGCGTGCGTCCTAGTGCGGGGACTGGGCACAAGGAAGACAAGATATGCATTATAATAACCCAGTACAAGTAATACTGTATATGACAAGTAAACAGCAGCGGCATATGAGGGGTTATTGACATCACCGAGGTTGTCTTCTGCATTAGCCAATGCAGACAGCTGCTTACCAATACAGCACCCCCCTCTGGTAGATGACAAATCTTCCCCCTGTCAGCACATTTTATCCTTCAGACCACGACTACTTGGCGGCTTTGATCGCAACATAGTCATGTGGCCAAAGATTGCTGCGTTGCTCTCCCTGAATCAGTCATGGTGCGACTTGTAAGTGTCCGCGACCCCACAAATGGCAGAAATACATCTAAGATGAACATATGGTTGCAGTTCCATGATTCAGGGACAGCAACTCAGCGATCTGTAGCTGTAAGGACTGGTTTGCAGCCTGTCGCTGTACACATAGAATAGTGTTTCCCAACCAGGGTGCCTCCACGTGTTGCGAATCTACAACTACCAGCATGCCTGGACTGCCTTTGGCTGGGAGTTGGAGTTTTGCAACATCTGGAGGCTCCCTGGTTGGGAAACACTGACATAGTAACAGCTGGTTTTTAGGGTTCCTGGTTAGAGGACTTGAAGTGACAACCAATATGGCCGCCCTTCCTGTTGTCATTCTTGAAGAAATGATCACAACTGAAACACCAATATATATGTAATCACATCTGCGTCAGTTTCTGTTTATCCTGGATACATCCCATGACATGAAGGGAATCACTAGATTCTATATGGCTTTATGAAGTGCGGTCGTTTCCAAGTTGTTGCAAAACTACAACTCCCAGCATGCCCGGACAGCCGAAGGCTGTCCGGGCATGCTGGGAGTTGTAGTTTTGCAACAGCTGACGGTCCACAGTTTGGTGACCACTTCTCTAGAAATCTGCTAATGACAGGATCTTCATGTGAATGTCATCTATTATTCCCCGGTATAAGCCACCGGTGCAGGAACGTGTTTACTCACATGTACACGTGAAATATAAGTGAAGGATACAGCTGTCATGGAGTAGAGGGCACGGCCAGTGCACGTCACAGCTGTAGTCATTGAACGGCCACACAAGGAGAGAACAGCGCATGCCCAGCGCCTGCTCCTCCGTCCTCTCCTCACCACATACACACTGGCGCCCGTCCCGCGTACTCTCTTACCTGCCCCATGCAAGGACTCAGCTCCTGTCGGCCGCCATGAGGTTGCTGCTCAGCGCCCTGAACTTCCGGAAGGGAAGGCGGCTGATCGGACATCACGTGACCTAGCAGCAGCAGCATATTCTGGCGTCACGTCCGGAAACAATTGGAATAGGCGGAGTCTAATGAAGAGTGGGCGGTAACGTGCACAGGCATTGGGTAGTCATGAGACATGTGGGTGTGCCTTTTTGACGATAGGGCGGGGCTATTGGATTGGTGACAGACTGGGCCCCGTAGAGAATAACAGACGACATGTCACGGGAGCAGGTGCAGCGGCGTGAGCGACACTGTGGACAGTGAGCGACGTGTTGTACCCGGCGCGTCCATAGGGGACGTTCTAGACGTGGAGGGCAGGGTGGCAGATCACCTGCTGAGCTCACCCGCATTCTCATCTCTACCTGTCATCTCCTTTCCAGCATCGCTCCTGAATACCCGGCCCTAGCCAATGACTGTCCTGGCTGGCAGATGACGTATCCGCTGCCGGCTCTACCTCTGCTTGGTCGCCCTCACGTTACACAACATGAGCGGGCAGCGGGTCGATGCCAAGGTGGTGATGCTGGGGAAGGAGTCTGTGGGGAAGACCAGCCTGGTGGAAAGATACGTGCATCACCGCTTCTTACAGGGACCCTACCAGAACGTAAGTGCCGGAGACCCCGGAGTCCTATCACTGCTTCCCGACAAGACTCTGCCGGTACACAGGCACCCGGGAGCCGTAGGCACTACACCGACACCGGCACCGGAACCGAACCCTTATCCTGACACCTTCTCGGAGCTCTCCCTGCCCCCACTGTCCCGTCACTGCCTCACTGCACCAGCCCTTCCCTCATGCTTAATCCCAATGTATATCCCACTGTACCCCTCTACCCTCATATCTATATCCCCACTGTACCCCTCTACCCTCATATCTATATCCCCACTGTACCCCTCTACCCTCATATCTATATCCCCACTGTACCCCTCTACCCTCATATCTATATCCCCACTGTACCCTCTACCCTCATATCTATATCCCCACTGTACCCCTCTACCCTCATATCTATATCCCCACTGTACCCCTCTACCCTCATATCTATATCCCCACTGTACCCCTCTACCCTCATATCTATATCCCCACTGTACCCCTCTACCCTCATATCTATATCCCCACTGTACCCCTCTACCCTCATATCTATATCCCCACTGTACCCCTCTACCCTCATATCTATATCCCCACTGTACCCCTCTACCCTCATATCTATATCCCCACTGTACCCCTCTACCCTCATATCTATATCCTCACTGTACCCCTCTACCCTCATATCTATATCCCCACTGTACCCCTCTACCCTCATATATCTATATCCCCACTGTACCCCTCTACCCTCATATCTATATCCCCACTGTACCCCTCTACCCTCATATCTATATCCCCACTGTACCCCTCTACCCTCATATCTATATCCCCACTGTACCCCTCTACCCTCATATCTATATCCCCACTGTACCCCTCTACCCTCATATCTATATCCCCACTGTACCCCTCTACCCTCATATCTATATCCCCACTGTACCCCTCTACCCTCATATCTATATTCCCACTGTACCCCTCTACCCTCATATCTATATCCCCACTGTACCCCTCTACCCTCATATCTATATCCTCACTGTACCCCTCTACCCTCATATCTATATCCCCACTGTACCCTCTACCCTCATATATCTATATCCCCACTGTACCCCTCTACCCTCATATATCTATATCCCCACTGTACCCCTCTACCCTCATATCTATATCCCCACTGTACCCCTCTACCCTCATATCTATATCCCCACTGTACCCCTCTACCCTCATATCTATATCCCCACTGTACCCCTCTACCCTCATATATCTATATCCCCACTGTACCCCTCTACCCTCATATCTATATCCCCACTGTACCCTCTACCCTCATATATCTATATCCTGTCACTATATCCCACTGTACCCTCTACCCTCATATATCTATATCCTGTCACTATATCCCCACTCTACCCTCTACCCTCATATATCTATATCCTGTCACTATATCCCACTCTACCCTCTACCCTCATATATCTATATCCTGTCACTATATCCCACTCTACCCTCTACCCTCATATATCTATATCCTGTCACTATATCCCACTGTACCCTCTACCCTCATATATCTATATCCTGTCACTATATCCCACTGTACCCCTCTACCCTCATATATCTATATCCTGTCACTATATCCCCACTGTACCCCTCTATCCTCATATATCTATATCCTGTCACTATATCCCCACTGTACCCCTCTATCCTCATATATTTATATCCTGTGACTATATCCCACTGTACCCTCTACCCTCATATATCTATATCCTGTCACTATATCCCACTGTACCCTCATATATCTATATCCCCACTGTATCCTCTACCCTCATATATCTATATCCCCACTGTACCCCTCTACCCTCATATATCTATATCCTGTCACTATATCCCCACTCTACCCTCATATATCTATATCCTGTCACTATATCCCACTGTACCCCTCTACCCTCATATATCTATATCCTGTCACTATATCCCACTGTACCCTCATATATCTATATCCCCACTGTACCCCTCTACCCTCATATATCTATATCCCCACTGTACCCCTCTACCCTCATATATCTATATCCCCACTGTACCCCTCTACCCTCATATCTATATCCCCACTGTACCCCTCTACCCTCATATATCTATATCCTGTCACTATATCCCACTGTACTCCTCTACCCTCATATATCTATATCCCCACTGTACCCCTCTACCCTCATATATCTATATCCCCACTGTACCCCTCTACCCTCATATCTATAT
Organism: Hyla sarda; assembly: GCF_029499605.1. Lineage (NCBI taxonomy): Eukaryota > Metazoa > Chordata > Amphibia > Anura > Hylidae > Hyla > Hyla sarda. The sequence continues at coordinate 327,717,710 of NC_079192.1, forward strand.
CCTGTCACTATATCCCCACTGTACCCCTCTTCCCTCATATCTATATCCCCACTGTACCCTCTACCCTCATATCTATATCCTGTCACTATATCTCACTGTACTCCTCTACCCTCATATATCTATATCCTGTCACTATATCCCACTGTACCCCTCTACCCTCATCTATATCCCCACTGTACCCCTCTACCCTCATATATCTATATCCCAACTGTACCCCTCTACCCTCATATATCTATATCCCCACTGTACCCCTCTACCCTCATATATCTATATCCTGTCACTATATCCCCACTGTACCCCTCTACCCTCATATATCTATATCCTGTCACTATCTCCCACTGTACCCTCTACCCTCATATATCTATATCCCCACTGTACCCCTCTACCCTCATATATCTATATCCTGTCACTATATCCCCACTGTACCCCTCTACCCTCATATATCTATATCCTGTCACTATATCCCCACTGTACCCCTCTACCCTCATATATCTATATCCCCACTGTACCCCTCTACCCTCATCTATATCCCCACTGTACCCCTCTACCCTCATATATCTATATCCCAACTGTACCCCTCTACCCTCATATATCTATATCCTGTCACTATATCCCACTGTACCCTCTACCCTCATATCTATATCCTGTCACTATATCCCCACTGTACTCCTCTACCCTCATATATCTATATCCTGTCACTATATCCCACTGTACCCTCTACCCTCATATCTATATCCTGTCACTATATCCCCACTGTACTCCTCTACCCTCATATATCTATATCCTGTCACTATATCCCACTGTACCCTCTACCCTCATATATCTATATCCCCACTGTACCCCTCTACCCTCATATAGCTATATCCTGTCACTATATCCCCACTGTACCCCTCTACCCTCATATATCTATATCCTGTCACTATATCCCCACTGTACTCCTCTACCCTCATATATCTATATCCTGTCACTATACCCCACTGTACCCCTCTACCCTCATATATCTATATCCTGTCACTATATCCCCACTGTACCCTCATATATCTATATCCTGTCACTATATCCCCACTGTACCCCTCTACCCTCATATATCTATATCCTGTCACTATATCCCCACTGCACCCTCATATATCTATATCCTGTCACTATACCCCACTGTACCCTCTACCCTCATATCTATATCCCCACTGTACCCCTCTACCCTCATATATCTATATCCTGTCACTATATCCCCACTGTACCCCTCTACCCTCATATATCTATATCCTGTCACTATATCCCCACTGTACCCCTCTACCCTCATATATCTATATCCTGTCACTATATCCCCACTGTACCCCTCTACCCTCATATATCTATATCCTGTCACTATATCCCCACTGTACCCCTCTACCCTCATATATCTATATCCTGTCACTATATCCCCACTGTACCCTCATTTATCTATATCCTGTCACTATACCCCACTGTACCCTCTACCCTCATATATCTATATCCCCACTGTACCCCTCTACCCTCATATATCTATATCCCCACTGTACCCTCTACCCTCATATATCTATATCCCCACTGTACCCCTCTACCCTCATATATCTATATTCTGTCACTATATATTTCTCCAGACAAAGGCAGTGCCCCCTTGTCTTTTGAGATGCTTTTATCTGGAACAGTTTTTCCCCATATTTTTTGTATGGTCAGTTTATATACTTAAAATGGTTAATCATATCCCCTTAAACATCTCTTCGCAAGACTAAACTGTTATTCCTTTAATCCTTCCTCATAGCTAAGATGTTCCATGCCTCTTATTAGTTTTTTTGCGTGTCTCTGTACCCTTCCAGCTCTATAACGTCCCTTTTATAAGGCCACTTTCACACTGCCATTGTCAACCTGTAAATGATCCCTGTAATGCTCTTCTATTCATAACTCCTGATAAGGGCTGTCAGAGGATCCCATTAATGTCATTGGGATCTTTTGAGCATCTGCTGTCATCAGTTGCAGTCAGTTTTACTTCTAGTCCGTTCTTTTGACGGGACAATAGGCTGCATGCACTCATTTCTCTCCCGTGAAGAATAGTGGACGTATAGCGGAGGTTAAAAATGTAACCTTGAAGTCTATGGATGACAGCTAATGGCACCCGTTAGTGTCCGTTATTTGTATATTCCGTTATGATCTGTTTTTGCTATTGAGTAAGCTCAGTAAAGCCTCACAACCAGGAAGTCACATTGTAAAAGGTTAAAATTAGCGGACAGTAATGGATCATAACAGATGACCGTTATTTCAATATAATGTCCCTTAAAATAATTGACATTGGCTACACGTTAGGATCCGTTGTGATCAGTTATTTTATCCATTTATTCATGAAACCAGCCTTAACCAGTGCCCAAAACCGAACAGCATATTCCAGGTGAGGCCGTACCAGTGATCTATAAAGGGGGAGTATTATGTCCCTGTCCTGCCAGTCCATGCTTCATTTGATACATGACAATATCCTGCCAGCCTTAGAAGCTGCTTCTTGACATAGAATGCTGTCCTGTAGTCTATGACCTACGAGTACACCCCCTAGTATTACTCCCCCCTAGGACACATGGGGGGAGATTTATCAAAACCTGTCCAGAGGAAAAGTTGCTGAGTTGCACATAGCAACCAATCAGATCGCTTCTTTCATTTTTCACAAGCCATTTCAAAACTGAAAGAAGCGATCGGATTGGTTGCTATGGGCAACTCTGCAACTTTTCAACTGGACAGGTTTTGGTAAATCTCCCCCATGGTGCTGCAGGTTATTACTAACCCTGAGACTTCTGTTGCATGCAGGTTTCTAGTACACACATACATAACTTTACAGTTATCCACATAAAACCTCATTTTCCTAGTGGATACCCAGACATTCAGTGTGTAACTTATGCATGTCTTCTATAGACTGTACTGTGCTTCAAAGCTTGGTTTCATCTGCAAAGATAGAAATAGAGCTGTTATCCCATCCGCGATCAATTATAAATAAGTGGGGGGAAAAAAAAGCGCGCCCAGAACTGAACCTTGGGGTACACGACTTATAATCGGGCACCATTCCTTTAATCAACTTCCATACAATGGACGTTAGAGGGGTACTCCACTGCTCAGCGTTTGGAACATACTGTTCCGAACGCTGGAGACGGGAGCTCGTGACGCCATAACCCGCCCCCTTATGACGTCACATCATGAGGGGGCGGGGCTATGACGTCACGAGCTTCCGGCTCCAGCATTCGGAACAGTATACATTACATTAGGCTAGTACAGTACATTACATGATGTATTATCAGCGCTGACCCGACCTGCATCGGCTTCTCCCTCTTTATGTATATATACAGAGCTAAATAGAACCCATTCAGCTGCTCTGTTTTCTCTTTGGCCATCTTTTTGTTTTGTTTTATTTGTCCACATTTACACTGCCTTTTTTAATTTATTTTTTTTTATTATTTTTTAACACACAGATTTTTATTAAGCTCTTTGTAGTTTTTAAAGGCTAAAGATGACTCCTCTGATTTGTATTTTTTAAATGCTACTTTTTTGTTTTGTTTATTTTAACATCAGTTGTAAGCCATGTAGCATTTATTTTTAATTGCTTATACATGTTCCCCATATGGATACATTTAGCTGTATAGTAGGTTTTTGGTGTTGATTTGAAAATCTCCCATCTAGCATCTGTATCAGTATTTGATAACAACCCCTCCCAGACTATGACCTGATGCGCAGCTCTCAGCCCAGGGAAATTTGCCTTTTTAAAATATGTTCTTGCCCTCCCAACATGTCTTTGTTTTCTACACTTTAAGCGAAAAGTAACTATATTGTGGTCGCTATTACCAAGGTGTCCGCACACAGTTACATTCCCAACCAGCTCTGCATTGTTAGAAATGACCAGATCCAATAGAGCGTCACATCTTGTTGGGTTCTCTACAAACTGGCCCATAAAATTATCCTGCAATAAATTTAGGAATTTTCTCCCCTTCAGTTTTAGCCGAATCTATATCTGGATAGTTAAAATCTCCCATTATTACCACTGTACCTGCCCGGGGAGCCCCCTCTATTTGTGTATGCAGCTGAACATTTATCTCCTTAGTGGTTTTGGGGATCTATAGATTACACCAAAAATAATCTTTTCAGTGTTTCCCTCCTTTTGTAGTTCTACCCACAAGGATTTCACATCCTCACACGCTATGGCATCTTTCACATCACTTCTAACATGCAGACATACTCCTCCACCTTTCCTGCTTGTCCTATCCTTGCGAAACAGTGTAAACCCCTGCAGACAGCCCAGTTATGTGAGGAGTCTAGCCATGTCTTGGTGACGGCAACCACATCAATGTGTTCCTCCAGTAACAAGGCCTCATGCTGCCCCTATTTTTCTTGGTAGACTTCTGGCATTTATGAACCTAAATTTTACATTGCCATCTAGTTTTACACATACTCAGTATCAGTAATGTGATTTATTAAGTGTACATTTGTTTTCACTTCTAGTTTGTAACACATTGATATCCTTATCCACTGCTCTTAACCTGTTGGGGACGAAGGGCGTATGCATACCTGGGTGACTACTGATATCAATCAGCAGGCACCCCGCGCAAATGCCCAGGGGGGTCATCAGATCCCTCATGTCGGCGATCGGCGCAAATAGCAAGTGAATTCACACTTGCGATTTGCCCGATTCCGGGTCATACGGGTCTATGGTGACCCGGTGACCCGAAATATAAGGGGAATCACGGTTGTCTAAGACAACTACGATCCCCCTGAAACGATAGGAGTGAGGTGGCAGGGGTGCCACCCCTCCTATCCCTGCTATTGGTCGTCAGAAGCGACAACCAATAGCAGATCGGGGGGGGGGGGGGCTAACTTTCATTTTCCCCGTCCTGCCCACCCACAATAGGTGGGGCAGAACGGGGAAAGTGAAGGGGACCGGGCGCCGAAGTCCACTTACCGATCCGGAGGCAGCGGGCGATGGTGATCGGTGGGCAGCGATGACGTGCGGCAGAAGAGGACGGCTCCCTGGATCGTACGGAAGTTGGTAAGTGGTCTCTAAACTGTAGCCCTCTAGATGTTGCAAAACTACAACTCCCAGCATGCCCAGACAGCTGTTTGGGCATGCTGGAATATGTAGTTTTGCAACAGTTGGAGGGCTACAGTTTGAGACCACTATACAGTGGTCTCTAAACTGTATCCCTCCAGATCTTGCAAAACTACATATTCCAGCATGCCCAAACAGCTGTTTGCTGTCTGGGCATGCTGGGATTTGTAGTTTTGCAACATCTGGAGGGTCACAGTTTGGAGATCACTGTGCAATGGTCTATAAACTGTAGCCCTCCAGATGTTGCAAAACTGCAAATCCCAGCATGTCCAAACAGCTGTCTCGGCATGCTGGGAGTTGTAGTTAAGTACCTCCAGCTGTTGCATAACTACATCTCCCAGCATGCCCTTCGGCAATCAGTACATGCTGGGAGTTGTAGTTTTGCAACAGTTGGAGGCACAATGGTTGGAAAATACGGAGTTCGGTAACAGAACCTAACTGAAGGTTTTCCAACCAGTGTGCTTCCAGCTGTTGCAAAAGTACAACTCCCAGCATGCATGGTCTGTCAGTACATGCTGGGAGTTGTTGTTTTGAAACAGCTGGAGGTTTGTCCCCCCCCCATGTGAATGTACAGGGTACACTCACACAGTCAGCTTTACAGTCAGTTTCCTGCTTCAAGTTTGGGCTGCGGCAAATTTTTCGCTGCAGCGCAAACTCCTAGCGGGAAACTCACTGTAACACGCCAGTGCGAATGTACCCCAAAAACACTACACTTCACTAACACAAAATAAGGGGTAAAACACTACATATACACCCCTTTACACTGCCCCCCCCCCCAATAAAAATTAAAAACATATTTTACGGCAGGGTTTCCAAAATGGAGCCTCCAGCTGTTGCAAAACAACAACTCCCAGCATTTCTGGACAGCCACTGACTGTCCAGGCATGCTAGGAGTTTAGCAACAGCTGGAGGCACCCTGTTTGGGAATCACTGGCGAATACCCCTATGCAATCCCTAATTGAGTCCTCAAATGCGCATGGCGCTCTCTCAATTTGGAGCCCTGTCGTATTTCAAGGAAACAGTTTAGGGCCACATATGGGGTATTTCCGTACTCGGGAGACATTGCACTACAAATTTTGGGGGGGCTTTTTCTCCTTTTACCCCTTATGAAAAGGAAAACTTTGGGCTACGCCAGCCTGTTAGTGTAAAAAAATTAAAAATTGTACACTAACATGCTGGTGTTGCCCCATACCTCCAAAATTTGTAACACAATTTCTCCTGAGTACGGAAATAGCCCATATGTGGGCGTAAAATGCTCTGCGGGTGCAAAACAAGGCTCAGGAGTGAGAGCGCACCATGTACATTTGAGGCCTAAATTGGTGATTTGCACAGGGGTGGCTGATTTTACAGCGGTTCTGACATAAATTCAAAAACATAAATACCCACATGTGACCCCATTTTGGAAACTACACTCCTCACGGAACGTGACAAGGGGTATAGTGAGCCTTAACACCCCACATGTGTTTGCCAAATTTTCATTAAATTTGGATGGGAAAATGAAGAAAAAATGTTTTCACTAAAATGCTGGTGGTACCCAAAATTTTTCATTTTCACAATGGAAAATAGGAAAAAAGCCCCCCAAAATTTGTAACCCCATTTCTTCTGAGTAAGAAAATACCCCATATGTGGATGTAAAGTTCTCTGCGGGCGAACTACAAAGCTCAGAAGAGAAGGAACGCCATTGGGATTTTGAAGAGAAAATTTGTCAGGAATTGAAGGCCACGTGTGTTTACAAAGCCCCCATAATGCCAGAACAATAGACTCCCCACATGTGACTCCATTTTGGAAACTGCACCCCTCATGTAATGTATTAAGGGGTGCAGTGAGCATTTGCGCCCCACAGGTGTCTGACAGATTTTTGGAACAGTGGTCCTTGAAAATGAAAAATTTAATTTTTCATTTGCACAGCCCACTGTTCCAAAGATCTGTCCAACGCCAGTGGGGTGTAAATACTCACTGCACCCCTCATTAAATTCTGTGAGGGGTGTAATTTCCAAAATGGGGTCACATGTGGGGGGGTCCACTGTTCTGGCACCACGGGGGGGGGGGCTTTGTAAACGCACATGGCCCCTGACTACCATTCCAAACAAATTCTCTTTCCAAAAGCTCAATGGCGCTCCTTCTCTTCTGAGCATTGTAGTTCGCCCGCAGAGCATTTTACGTCCTAACATCGGGTATTTCCATACTCAGAAGAGATGGGGTTACAAATTTTGGGGGGCCTTTTCTCCCATTACCCTTTGTAAAAATGGTAAATTTGGGGAAAAAACTGCACTTTAGTGAATTTTTTTTTTTCATTTACACATCCGATTTTAACGAAAAGTCATCAAACACCTGTGGGGTTTTAAGGCTAACTGTACCCCTTGTTACGTGCCTTGAGGGGTGTAGTTTCCAAAATGGTATGCCATGTGGGGTTTTCTGCTGTTCTGTCACCATAGGGGCTTTCTAAATGTGACATGCCCCCCAAAAACCATTTCAGCAAAATTCACTTTCCAAAATCCCATTGTCGCTCCTTCCCTTCTGAGCCCTCTACTGCGCCCGCCGAACACTTGACATACACATATGAGGTATTTCCTTCTCGAGAGAAGTTGGGTTACATATTTTGGTGGGCTTTTTCTCCTATTACCACTTGTAAAAATTCAAAAACTGGGTCTACAAGAACATGCGAGTGTAAAAAATGAAGATTTAGAATTTTCTCCTTCACTTTGCTGCTATTCCTGTGAAACACCTAAAGGGTTAAAGGGGTTATCCAGCATAAGGTGATTTTTAGTACGTACCTGGCAGACAGTAACGGACATGCTTAGGAAGGATCTGCGCTTGTCTTGGGCTAAATGGCTATGCTGTGAGATTACCAGAACAGTGTGGCTAGCTTTCTGTGAACTTGTATTTCCTGTTTTCAGTTTTCTCGTTTGCCTACAAATCCCATGATACCATTTTCCTCCTTCCCACACATCAGCTACCCCACCCAGTGAAACATAAATGAGCTGCAGACCTGTGGTTTTCTGTTGCATTACTTGCAGATTGCTCTCTCCACCCATTGAAGCAGACAGGCTCCCTGTCATCATCTGACTAGTCAGTCAGGTCTCGACCGCATTGCAAGCTGGGAAAAATCTGAGACAGCAGTCATTTTGTATGCTAGTAAAAATAAATATTGGGATGAAAATCACAGAAGAATTGTGAGAAAACCATCACACACAGGTACAGACACTATATTATAAACTACACTAACTTTACAGCCCCTGTAGCATAGTCAAATAAAAAAAAATCCTGGAATACCCCTTTAACACACTTACTGAATGTCATTTTGAATACTTTGAGGGGTGCAGTTTTTATAATTGGGTCATTTATGGGGTATTTCTAATATGAAGGCCCCTCAAATCCACTTCAAAACTGAACTGAAAATTTTGAAATGTTTGAACATTTTGTAGACAATTGCTGCTGAACTTTGAAGCCCTCTGATGTCTTCCAAAAGTAAAAACATTTAAACTTTATGATGCAAATATAAAGTAGACCTATTGTATTTGTGAATCAATGTATAATTTATTTGGAATGTCTATTTTCTTACAAGCAGAGAGCTTCAAAGTTAGAAAAATGCAAAATTTTCAAATTTTTCCATCAAATTTGGGAATTTTTCACCAAGAAATTATGTAAGTATCAACGAAAATTTACCATGAACATAAAGTAGAATATGTCACGAAAAAACTGTCTCGGAATCAAATTTATAAGTAAAAGCATCCCAGGGTTATTAAATGCTTAAAGTGACAGTTAGAGATGAGCGAACTTACAGTAAATTCGATTCGTCACAAACTTCTCGGCTCGGCAGTTGATGACTTATCCTGCGTAAATTAGTTCAGCTTTCAGGTGCTCCCGTGGGCTGGAAAAGGTGGATACAGTCCTAGGAGAATCTTTCCTAGGAATGTATCCACCTTTTCCAGCCCACCGGAGCACCGGAAAGCTTAACTAATTTATGCAGGATAAGTCATCAACTGCCGAGCCGAGAAGTTTGTGACGAATCGAATTTACTGTAAGTTCGCTCATCTCTAGTGTCCTCCCTCCACTTACCTAGTTTAAATACTCCACCCCTTCAAGGATTCTCTCCCCCCTTCATGATTAGAATCCCCTACACTATTAGTTGGACTGCCTACCTGCATTACCATCCCTCACACTATTATTGGACTGTTCCCCTGGCTGTTAGGGAGACCAGTATCCACTAGGGTTGTCACTTCTTATACTGAGGCTCTCGCATAATCAATCACCCATCTTGGCAATTTTGCTTGGGAGCTCAGAACCAGAAGTGGCCTTTTTCCTTGCACCCTTTTCAGTCCCTCTTACTACAATAACCCAGCTCCTTGCTTGTCCCTTCTGACTCATTTCTCCATGATAACATCCGTTATTGTCCGTTTTTAATTTAAAAATTTTATTTTTTTATTTTTGACGAGATAAGAACGGGAGGGGTCTAGATGGCCGTGTGAACGCAGCCTTAGTCTGGACACTTCCTCACTGGACCTCTCTTTCCACATACAGGATGTCTTGTATGCTGACATTTTCCCACTGCTCCCCCCTCTACTCATACAGGATGTTTTGTACTGTAATGCTTTCTGAGAGGGCTTCCTCTCTTCACAGACTCTCCCTACACTTCCTTCTACATTAGCCCATCCATCATTTTACATCCCAGTATCTTGGCACTATGGTGGAGATTTATTAAAACATGTGCAGAGTTAAAGTGAAGTGGATTGCCCATAGCATCCATTCAGATTGCTTCTTTCATTTTTCAGAGGCCTTTTTAAAAATAAATGAAGTAATCTGAGCAACTTGTCCACTTTCCTCTGAACAGGTTTTGATACATCTCCCTATATATCCCCATTGCACCCCTCTGTCCTCATAAATGACAGTCCCGGCACTTTTCCATAGAAACCTTTTTTCATATAAAATCTGGAGTTCAGGCTGTTTAGCTCAGAGAGCATTGCTGAGGTGGTATACAACTGTATCTGCTTCTACATGTGGGAAACTAGAGTTAAAAAAAAAACAACTACATTGATCTGTGTTTTCTGCGCTCCATTGATAAAGCCCGGTCCAACCAGGCTCTATCAATGACAGAGCCATGGTCCCTATGGAAGCAGAGGTAAGCCCTCTGGCTACCTCTACAATGGATCTGTAAGTCCTCCGGCTACCCCATGCAATCACTGTCTGTCAGGCCCTGCTTGCCAAAACAGGGCTAAATGTCATAGAAATTCACCTGCCCGGCACCCGGAACTGCATGTCTCGGGCGTCGGGCGATAGGATTTCCACATCCCTGGTCCAGGAAAAAACAAACATACCTAAAGTGGACCTGACAACAGGAAAACAGAGGTGTAAATCCACAGTACACTACAGACTATCATTTTACAGTGCAACATTTTTAGTAGGATTTGTCAAAATTGCTGTAAATGTGTGCAATCTTAAATCAAGGATGACATGTCAAAGTGCATAGTGCGTGCAGTGTCGTCTATGCAATGTAAGTATCCAGACAAAGGATATAGGTACATAGACATGAAAATGCAGAGTGCAATGTTTTGGTCAATTATATGACATTTTTTAAGCAAGGTAAATGGGGGGAGGGGGGGTCTAGATTTTGTCCTCCCCTTGAAAAAGGTGAATTGACTAGAACATCACAGGTATGCCCAGAATCGTGATGACTAGCCATAGCTCTACACCCATGACTACACCAATGTTTTTCTGCTGAAAGGTCCGCTTTGAACAATAAACTCAATCAACTTATCAATGTTTTCACCGTAAATCTGGTGTTAAAAAAAAAAAAAAAAAAAAAAAAAGTTGAACATTTTTGTGCAAAAGGAAAAATTTTTTGGCCAAATAAATGATTGCTCAAAAATTTGCGTAAATATTTCACCAAATCCTACACAAAAGCATTGATATCCCCCCTATATATTTATCTCTGTGGTCACTGCCATGATGATGCTCCCCCTTTCCCCTATCATGGCAGCAGGATGCCAGCTGATTGCCTACTGTCTGCCAAGTACGAAGCCTGTGAGTCCTGCCTCAAATTAAAGCCCATAGACTTCTATGGGATTCCGAACTCCTATTCACACCTCTGAATTTCTGCACGGATTCCACACCAATTCCGCAAGTGGAAATTCAGAAGTGTGAATGGGAGTGTGGAACCCCATAGAAGTCTATGGACTTTAATTTGAGGTGCAATTCCACAGGTGGAAATTCCGCTGTGTGAATAGACCTTTATACTGTACTGCAGTATAGTATGACAGGTGAAAAGGCAAAGGTATTAAAATAACTTGTTTTTCAATAGAGAAAGTGTAAACATTTTTTATCGTCCCTTTCTCTTTAAAGCCCTTTATCAATACAAAAAAACAAAACTATGGATAAAAGGTATTGTCACATTCATAACACCTAATACTATAAAACAATAATTTTGTTCCTGCAGAAAATAATAGGATTCAGATCAGGGCTCATAGAAGTCCTCTTCAGAGTAGTCCAATATTTTGCTCTTAGCCATTCTTGGGTTTTAGGTCATTATCCTGTTGGAGGACGATGACCTGCAAGTAAAACCAAGCTTCCTGACACTGGGCAGAATGCCTTCATAGCCTTGAGATTTTATTGTACCCTATGCCAGATGCAGCAAACCAGACCTAAAACATAACCGAGCCTCCCCCATACTGTACAGTAGGTACAGTGTTCATCATTTAGAGGGGTACGCCACATAGTCTTTTGATAATTATTTCACATTATTCTAGGCGTATTTTAGCCATCTACTTAATTTCAGTCTTGGTCATATTTTAGTCAGCCAAAATGTAAAAATGTGCTCAGATTTTAGTTGATAAAATCCCTAGCAGATTTTAGAGGAATAACATTGAGTTTGTGAACTAGTTAAAGAGTACCTGTCATATCCCACAAAACTACTGTCAGAAAAAAATCCAGTATAAAATGACCAATATTCCCTCCGTACAGTGACCATGTAGAGGTAGATACCAGCTGTCACAGAATGTGCAGAAAGTATACGTCATTACAGTTTCATCTAGTGACTCACAGGTGATGTCTTCATTGTTACATTTTCTTTTCCTTCTCCATCTGGCCCAAGGCATCTTGAAGACTTCTCTTGGCTACAAATCTTCTCCACGGAATCTGCCAGATCAGCCAGACAAACATGTTAGGCTATGTTTACACGGCAATGTCCACGTGGAAAATCTCCGTGCTGACATTGGGGGAGATTCATCCAAACCTGTCCAGAGTTGACCAGTTGCCCATAGCAACCAATCAGATTGCTTCTTTCATTTTTAAAAAGGTCTCTGATTGGTTGCTATGGGCAACTGGCCAACTTTTACTCAGCGCAGGTCTTGACGAATTTCCCCATTGCCCCTAAATGCAGAGCACAAACATAACATACTGGTGCTAGGACTGCTTGGAAATGTGCTGTCCCATAGACCGTAATGCATTCTGTGTGCTTCTGGCGTGGAAATTCTGCTATGTGAACAGCGCAACAGAATCCCATTGAAATCAATGCTGTGGAATCTCTGTGCAGACTGTGAACATAGCCTTAGGCTCCTCACTTCACACAATCCTACCTCTGTACACACCACATGTGCATTATCCCACACAATAATAGTGCCCACTTTGTGCCACCATATAGTAGTTAAGCCCAATTATATGTACAGTTAGGCCCCCACATTGTAGTTAAATCCCCCTGTCCAGTCACACTGTCACTTTAGAGTAATTGTGACTCCCACACCGTCCCTATATATGAGTTAATGCCGAGACTTGTAGTGCTGATTTACAGGAAATGCTGAGATTGTGGTGCTGACTGACAGGAAATGCTGAGATTGTGGTGCTGACTGACAGGGAATGCTGAGATTGTGGTGCTGACTGACAGGAAATGCTGAGATTGTGGTGCTGACTGACAGGAAATGCTGAGATTGTAGTGCTGACTGACAGGGAATGCTGAGATTGTAGTGCTGACTGACAGGGAATGCTGAGATTGTGGTGCTGACTGACAGGAAATGCTGAGATTGTAGTGCTGACTGACAGGGAATGCTGAGATTGTGGTGCTGACTGACAGGAAATGCTGAGATTGTGGTGCTGACTGACAGGAAATGCTGAGATTGTGGTGCTGACTGACAGGAAATGCTGAGATTGTGGTGCTGACTGACAGGGAATGCTGAGATTGTGGTGCTGACTGACAGGGAATGCTGAGATTGTAGTGCTGACTGACAGGGGATGCTGAGATTGTAGTGCTGACTGACAGGGAATGCTGAGATTGTAGTGCTGACTGACAGGGGATGCTGAGATTGTAGTGCTGACTGACAGGGAATGCTGAGATTGTAGTGCTGACTGACAGGGAATGCTGAGATTGTAGTGCTGACTGACAGGGAATGCTGAGATCGTAGTGCTGACTGACAGGAAATGCTGAGATCGTAGTGCTGACTGACAGGAAATGCTGAGATCGTAATGCTGACTGACAGGAAATGCTGAGATCGTAGTGCTGACTGACAGGAAATGCTGAGATCGTAGTGCTGACTGACAGGGAATGCTGAGATCGTAGTGCTGACTGACAGGGAATGCTGAGATCATAATGCTGACTGACAGGAAATGCTGAGATCGTAGTGCTGACTGACAGGAAATGCTGAGATCGTAGTGCTGACTGACAGGAAATGCTGAGATTGTGGTGCTGACTGACAGGGAATGCTGAGATTGTGGTGCTGACTGACAGGAAATGCTGAGATTGTAGTGCTGACTGACAGGAAATGCTGAGATTGTGGTGCTGACTGACAGGGAATGCTGAGATTGTAGTGCTGACTGACAGGAAATGCTGAGATTGTGGTGCTGACTGACAGGAAATGCTGAGATTGTGGTGCTGACTGACAGGGAATGCTGAGATTGTAGTGCTGACTGACAGGAAATGCTGAGATTGTGGTGCTGACTGACAGGGAATGCTGAGATTGTAATGCTGGCTGACAGGAAATGCTGAGATGTCTTCTTTGGCATTGTTCACTTTACTTTTCCTTCTCCATTTTGGCCCCAGCCCAAACAATCCAACCTCTATAGAAACTACAAATGTGCATTGTCCCACACAATAATAGTGCCCACTTTATGTCCCATACACAGGAAGAGATTTATCAAAACCTGTATAGAGGAAGAGTGGTGCAGTTGCACATAACAACCAGATCAGATCAGATCACTTTTTTCAATTTAAAAAATAAAAGAAGCCACCAGGTTGCTATGGACAACTGAGCCACTCTTTCTCTACAAAGGTCTTTTAAATCTCCCCCACTGCCTATATACAAATTATGTCCTCCACACTGTCCCTAAATGCTGACAATTGTAATGCTGAATGACAGGAAATGCTGAGATTTGTAGTGCTGACAGAGGTCCCATTTTGAGTGTTTACCCTAATAGTTATTGGTCCTCATTTACTAAGAGTGAAGTGTAGTTTTGTTTGTGGGTTTTTGTTACCGACAGATAATTTGTCATGGTATTTACTAATATTGCACTTTTCCCTACATGTTGCTTTTTGTACAACTGCTCTGATCTAGGTTTTCCTGAGCTAAAATCCACCACATTTTATGTGGAAACCTTAGTAAATTTGTGGGTTTCTTTCTAAAATGTAGTTTTTTTTGGAGAGACACCACCCTATCCCTGATGACCGTGTCCCTTTGTAGGGTTTTCTGAGCAAAGTGGAGAGTTAGTAGGGTTTTTTGGATTTTTTTGTTGCAAATTCTGTCGCATGAAACATGCGATGCAAAAAGCCCTACAAAACCTACTCGGAAAAGCCTTAGTAAATGAGGCCTAATATGTTGTTTCTTATCAGAAATCCCAAAGCTTGAGAACCACATATAAAGATAACAGCTTGTATTTAACCACATTTAGATATTAAAAGACTATTAAACAATAAAGTGGAGTTAAAACACTGTTAATGTATTAACCAATGATCAGAGCAGAGCTTATTGTGTAATGTGATGGTCCAGTGACAGTAAATGACCCTCATCCCGCAGGCAAATATCTGTGTGCACTGCTCCTATGGTTCTCACCCTGTGCCCATGTTTAGTAATTTTGTGCCATCCATGATGTAATTTGTGTACAATTGCATCTGCATCTGGTGTGGCAGAATAATGTTTTACAACCCATGCAAAAAATGTCATCTGTGCAAAGGGCCATGGATTTTCGCACCAATAATAAGATTCAGTACCATTGGGTGGCATCAGGAATGGCTTACAAAATATAAGAAAAGCCTTTCCTGACCTCTTTGGATAGTATCTCATCCTGATGGAAAGAAGGATCAGCTTGTTGTTCCCCAGAAATAACACTGCACTTGTCCATAGGCTGTGACTGGTATTGTAGCTCATCCACCATTACCGCATTACCATACGCTGCCTATGAACTGAAGTGGCACTTTTTATGGGGGGGTGGGGGACACATCCTTTTTTCCATTCCAGGACAGTCTGTGGTCGCAGCCCCCAGCATTCATGTCTATGGGAGGGGGCGTGACAGCTGTGCCTGCAGCCGTCATGTCCCCTCCCATAGACATGAATGCTGGGGGTGTGACATCACTCCGAAGCCGATGTGCCAGGACTGAAATCAAGGGGGGGGTCCCAGCGGCCAGAAGATTTCTAGGCCGGAGAATCCCTTTATAGGGGTACTTCGGTGGAAAACAATTATTTTAAAATTCACTGGTGGCAGAAAGTTACATAGATTTGTAGAGTACTTCTATTAAAAAATTCTTATCAGCTGCTGTATGCTCCAAAGGAAGTTCTTTTCTTTTTAAATTTCTTTTCTGTCGGACCACAGTGCTCTCTGCTGACATCGCTGTCTGTGTCAGGAACTGTCCGGAGCAGGAGAGGTTTATTATGGGGATTTGTTCCCGCTTTGGACAGTTCCTGACATGGACAGAGGTGTCAGCAGAGAGCACTGTGGTCAGAAAGTAATTCAAAAAGGAAAGAACTTCCTGTGAAGCATACAGCAGCTGATAAGTACTGGAAGGATTAAGATATTTATAATAAATCATTTACAAATCTGTTTAACTTTCTGGCACCAGTTGATTTAAAAAAAAAATTGTTTTCCCGTGTAGTACCCATTTAAGTTTCCTGCTTTATTTGTTCACATATTAAGGACATCTCACCTTTATTGAGGCTAGGTGTGTCCCAGAATCCAGCATGTAAAATCCCCTCTGCCTTCAGCCTACCACTGATTTGCATGTGGTATTTAGGTAATTTTGATCAGTATTTTCAATTAAAACCAGGAGTGAGTCTACAGGTCAAATTGCGTATATTTACGTACCATAATTTACGGTGCTATTCCGTCCTAGAAGCATTGCTGCTATTGGAGTATTCATGCACATGCATTGTTTTGAGCCCTTTAAAGGAGTTATGTGGCTTTAATGTAGCACATCATTGTAGCACATCCGCTTCGTATTCCACCTTCGTTTTTCACCCGGCAGAGAATACACTTCAGATCATTCAGCTAAGAGCAGACACACAGGGCAATTCTACTGCAGCGCTGTCTGTGTGTGCAGTAGAGTTTGGAGGTGGATCCCAGTCATGTCAGCACTCTGGACCCACCTCCACACCTTACTGCACACACTGGCAGTGCTGTGGTGGCGTAGCCCTGTGTGTCAGCTCTTAGCAGAATCCGCAGCGTAAAATATGCTGCAGATGTGCTGTGAGTGACCCTTAAACTTTAAAAAGAAGTCAACACATCAGAATGACCCTCAGCTAGTTGCTGGCTGCAACAATGTCCCACCTTGAGCCAAGGTCTTCTTCCTAGTGCTGGGACCCAATATGTCACACTGCCGCTCAGCCTATTGCTAGCCAATCTGACATGTTGACCCCCATCAACAAGGAAGAGGACCGCATCGGAGCTTGGGGAAGCAATACCGGAGGGGTAGTGGCGGTAGGCAACTCATTTTTCCAGTTTTCATATATATATATATTTTTTTAAGTTCTATATCTTTTTTCTCCGATCCAGCATGACTAGTGTATGGCAATTCTGATTACTGTATTAATATGAGCAAGAAGGATTGAGGCAAATCTGCTTCTACGTTAACCTATCCGGTGCAGGGGACCTTGCTGTATGCATAAATACAATTAATGCTGTTTTACCATGTACTTATTCCCTTTTTTTTTATATAGACTATTGGAGCAGCATTTGTTGCCAAAACTATCAATGTTGGAGGCCGGAATGTGACACTAGGGATCTGGGTAAGTAGTGCTGGGAGCATCCCATCATCAAAAGAGTGAAGTTTAAAGGAGTACTCTGGTGCAGAGTATTCCTGCTCCGTCCTGCCCGGGCTGCAAAATAAATGAAAATGAACCATCTCTCACCTCCCTGGGTTCCCGCGGAGCGCCACTACAGCTGATCGGTCCTCCGGTCAATCCTCTTCATACTTCCGGGTGTAACGAAGCGTCACATGGCGCTCAGCCTATCGCTGGCAGCCGCGATGTTCTGCCTCGGCCCATAATAGGCCCGATCGGAGGACCGATCAGCTGTAGTGGAGCTCCGCGGGAACCCAGGGAGGTAAGAGATGGTTTATTTTCATTTATTTTGCAGCCCGGGCAGGACGGAGCAGGAATACTCTGCACTAGAGTACTCCTTTTAAAGGAGAAGAATCATGGATAATAACTTTTCCCCTCCATACATCTCTATGGGAGAGCCGGAGACAGCCGAACAACTCTCTCTTAGAGATATATGGAGGAGGCATGTAGATCGCTACTCTGTGTGGGGATTGGAAAACCCCATTTCTGGGGAGAGCAGGAGGCCCATGCAGGAGATTGCGGGGGTCCCAGCGGTCGCCCCAAACCCCACAATCTAAAACTTATCCCCTATACTTTGGATACGGTATAAGTTTTTATGCATGATGCATCTCCTTTATATTAGTATGGATTGTATTAAGGATAACTTCTAGCAGAAACCCATCTTTCTGTCCCTGCACCCCCTCTTTCCCATCGCTATGGCATTTTTCTTTGTATATTGTGCTCACTGCTCTGCAGCTCAGCCTCCTGTCTGCTTCTGATCACACCTCTTGCCTTCCCCTTCATCTCCGCACAGTATCACATTGGTAGTTGGAGCTAGTACAGTCTGTGCCAGCAGAGAGGACCATGTCATTTCCTCCTCTATGTTCTCCTATACCAGACAAGTAATAGGGGTTTCCATCCCCACAGTGAAATTCTTCTGTGGAACAGTCCATGGAATTTCGTCATGCAGGAAGTTCTGGTCTCTGTATGTGTTACTCATAGGTGCCAAATGCCCCAGTGTTACATTTATTGATTAAAGCAGCAAGAAAAGAAAAGAAGACTGACAGATGGGATTGTTTAAGAGAACATGTAGGAAACTATAGTTTTAACTGGATTTTCTATTGAATAAGCAGTTTCCTGATCTGTATCTACTACTTAGATGTACAACAGTTTTCAGTAATAGAGAATTCCGATTGTCCACGGTTGGCAAGCAGCCTGTGAATGTAGAGGTTACCACAGCTTTCTCACTTCTCTGTATTTTTAACATGCATCCGTTCCTAAATAAAGGCCGCTACGAAGAATCTGAATTGCTCATGGCTACCCAGTTCACATGGCCGGATCTTCTGTGAGTTTACCACATTGGAAAATCTGCAGATTACATTGACTTCTGTTGGGGTCTGCTGCAGATTTTCTGCAACTCAAACCTGCAGTGGGAGACTCTCAGAAGATCCAGCTGTGTGAACATAGCTTTTAAGGTTTGTTTTGTATATTCTGTGGATTTCATGTCACAGATTTTATGCTGCAGACTATTTATAATGATTTACACGACATAACATCCACACATGCTGTGGATCTGCTGCAAATTGAATGCAACTGTTCTGCAGCTGACTTTAAATACAATGTGGGGAATTTATCCAGGGAGATATAGGTGAACAATTTTTTTACACCTTTGTGTGATGGTAGGTGTGTAAGTGCACCAAACATTGAATTGTTGCATGGCATGTGATAAATATGGTGCTAGTACACATTTTCTTTTAAAAATTACACTTCCGTACACAACTTTGTATAGGAGGACCTTTGCAACTTTTTAAAGGGGTTATCCAGGACTAGAAAAACAGCTGATTTCCTTAAAAAAAAAAAAACGCTCCTGTCTGTCTCCAGGATGGGTGTGGTTCTGCAGCTCAGTTCCATTGAAGTGAATGGAGCCAAGTTGTAATACCACACCCAACCTGGGGACAGACAGGGACCTGTTTTTGAAAGAAAATAGCTTTGTTTTTCTATCCCTGGATAACCCCTTTAAACCGCTGCACCAAAATGTGTACATTTTTACAAATGTTGTCCACAGCCAGTTTTGGAAGCCAGGTCTGGGTTGGTGTAGGTTTGTGGCAAATTGCAGATGATATATTCATGACCACTGCAGAAAGTTAACCAGACTATGGCAAAAATATCCAAGCAGCAGAACGTAAAAAGAATGGAGCACTCACCGGGTCTTTTAACCAACGAAGAACTTCTTTATTTCAACCAAGCCAGGTTAGCGTTCTCGTAGAAGTGCAGGCGGGCGGACAGGAACAAGGGGGGTGGGGGAGTGGGACGGGCAACGGTCCGTATGGTGAGCACCGAAACGGTCAGTCAGCCGAAGGAGTCATAGTATTACACCCCTTGTCATTATCACAGTGCCGGATAGCCTCTGCATTGGATGTCCAGACTATGGCAAAGCTACACAACTTTATAAAAAGCATCTAAAGCAAAAGACCCAATAATAAGGCTCTAAACATCAACTGCAACAACAACACCACAAAAACAATGATAAATTCTCCCCTTTAATTAGAGTTGGTTAAGAAAGTAATGAATATTTACTTTGGGCATTAAAGAAACATTGTGTGGTTTGGATTTTTAAGAGATACGTTTTTCATATAATAGTTTACATAGCTTATGTTGACATTTCTTTCCTTTTTCCAGGATACCGCAGGCTCAGAACGTTATGAAGCTATGAGTCGCATTTATTATCGGGGAGCTAAAGCGGCCATTGTCTGCTATGGTAAAAAGATTATCATTTATTACCTGTTATTTATACCATGGATATGTTCTGTACTGGGCAGAAAATATTAACTCATTAGGGTGTGTCTCAACTCCATGAAGAAGAGTGTGGCTTTTCTCTGTCTTGTAGGAGCATTCATATGTGTCTGAGAGTAGTGTGACCTCATGTGGAACCATCTGTAGAGAGAAGCCAAAGAACATTTTCTATACAAATTTAACTAAAATCAATGAGACAAACGATACACAGGTGTCAGACGCTTTTAACCTCTTTCTGTCGAAGTAATTTAAAGTTCTAATATTATAATCCGTGTCAGGTGCTGGTTACATGCTGTCTCTGATGGCACTGTGGAGGTGATGCCATCAGAAGGATCGGGTTGTCACACTAATCAGCCACTTCTGTATTGTGACAGGGAACTGAAATAATCACTAAAGCCCACGACTGCTTATTTTGAGTTCTAGAATACAGAAGCCACTGCTTTTACATTTGAGCAATTGCTAGGGAACCCTGTGATGTCTCTATCAAATTAACAAGAATACAAAAAACCTGTTGCCTGAAGAACACTTAACCTCTTAAGGACGCAGGGAGTACCTGCACGCCCTGCGCCCGGTATTTAAAACAGGGTCACGCCGTGACCCTGCATCATACCGGGTCGGTATCTGCGGCTTTTGATAGCCGGGACCCTGGGCTAATAGCGTGCGGCACGATCATTGTGCCAGCGTTATTAACCCTTTTTAGACACGGCGATCAAAGTTGATCCCCGCATCTAAAACGAAAGTAAAAGTTTCCCAGCAGCTCAGTCGGGCTGATCGGGACTATCGCGATAAAATCGCTATGTCCCTATCAGCTAGGACACGAGCGGAGGTCCCCTTACCTTGCTCCATTGCGTCAGATTGGCATTTGATTGCTCTAAGCCTGAGCTACAGGCTTGAGCAATCAACCCCCTATAACGCTGATCCATGCAAAGCTATGGCTTTGCAGGGATCAGTGCACACACTGATCTTTTACAGTGTTATAGCTACATATGGGAGCTATAACACTGCAAAAAAAAAAAAAAAGTGAAAAAAAAGTTAATAAAGGTCCGAATAAAAGTTTGAATCACCCCCCTTTTCCCATAAAAAAAAAATCTGTGTAAATAAAAATTCGAAAATGTCCAAACTATAAAAATATATCATTAATTAAACTGCACGGTCAATGGCGTACGTGCAAAAAAATTCCAAAGTCCAAAATTGCGTATTTTTGATCATGAAAAAATTTATCAAAAGCGATCAAAAAGTCCAATCAATACAAAAATGGTGCCGATAAAAACTTCAGAATGACAAAATCAAACCTATATAAGTAGGGTATCATTTTAACCGTATGGACCTACAGAATAAAGATAAGGTGGGGACTTCCGGTTCCGGCGCTGCCATGAGAGGACGTGGCTGAACGAGCTCCCGCTCCTCCTGACACAGACCACCTCTCTCTACTGGCCAAACCCTGCTGCCCGGGACCCCCTCGCACCCCGGACATCTCACCTAGCTCCACGGGTGATTGTATGGAGCGGTACCTGCTCCGTAGCCGCACGGATTCCCCCGCACGCACGAACAGTCGCCCGGCCTCCTCTCAGAGCGCTGTCGCAGCGCCACGTGGAACGGTTGCTGTGCAAGGAGAGGCGCAGCGGCGTCTCTCACTCTTCACATATAAGCCGCGGCAGGCACCGGATTGAACTGACTGAGACTCTGGGCATTGACCACTATTGCAGGGTGGAGAGGGCACACAGACTGGGCCCGGACCTAGGGAGTCGAGGGGGTGCAGTGCGTTCCTCACAAAGCGGACAATCTAACAGACCGAGACAGGTCATCTTCAAACTCCTAGACTACAATGATCAATAGTCCATCTTACGGGCGTATAGGAGATGGTCAGCACCAATTATAAGGGATTGCCAGATACTCATTTTCGAGGACTTTTCTGCACCAGCGGCACAGAGACGAAGGGCCTTTAGTGGCATTTGCTCTGAACTATTTGCTCGCAAGATGAAATTTCAATTGCAATTTCCCGCTTCCTTGCGCATTTTTCACAGTGATGGCACTTCTTCTGTATTTCATAATCCCACAGCTGCAGCAGCGGCTCTGAACAGCCCAGCAGGTGCCCACAGCCAAAAAGGGGCCCAAGGACCCCTGAAGGACTCTTCCTTACCTAGGGGGTCATGCCGCCAGAACTCCCAACACGACGACTACTAATTCTGTTTCCTACCCAGTGGTCCCTGACCAGTAGCGACTTAGGAGGAGTTGAGGTCCGCTTCCTTGGGAGCGTCTTCGACGCTATGACACTTTAATAACCTCTTGGTCTTCAGTATTGATTTCAGTTTCGCCCAGGACTTGGGATTTGCCTTGCAGTTGTGCCTCCGCGAAGGGAGATTAGGGGGTGCTTTGTTTTTGTTATGGGGTTGTGGGGGGGGGGATAGGGGTTTGGGGCTGGGGGCCTGAGGTTCGGTGCAGGGCCATTTGGCTAATGTTGTACCACTAGTTCCTAGTCATGAGTTGGGAGGAGTGTATTGCTCTCTGGCAGAAAAAAGTGAAGTCCCCAACACAGTGCTGATCATCTAAGTTGCTCCTTACGCACGTAGTGTATTCCTTGTTCCTACTTTGACCCTTATTGCTCTACATAGTGTGGTTTATGCTGAGAGTTCTACAGGTTGACAGTTAAATTGTAACCTCAGCTGTACTTGCTGATATCATAGGGAGTGTGCGTGTGTGAGAGATTGTGTGATTTGTATTTTTTTTTTTCTCTCTTCCTCCCTCCCCTCTCTTTTCTCTTCCCTTCTTTTCAGCTGTCTGTTTCAGACATGCTGGTCTTTTCCTGGAACGTGAAGGACCTTCGCTCACCGAACAAGAGAATGCAAATCCTGAGACACTTGAACAGGTTACACCCCGATGTTGCCTTACTACAGGAGACCCATCTTACATCTGACGATATGCAACGCATGAACAATTTGTGGGTAGGCTCTGTACATGGCTCGTCTGCAGTCGGAGGTAAGGCTGGCACCCTTATACTCATACATAAACACTTCACTGGGAAGGTCATCACACACGACGCGGATCCGGATGGACGCTGGGTGAGAGTACACTTACAACATGAGGGTCATGACTTTAGCTTATACAGCTGTTACGCACCTAATGGAGATAACAAACCATACTTCCTGGACTTAGAACAACGGTTGTTGACTGACATGGTGACTAGTAAAATAGTGGGAGGAGACATGAATGCGGTGGCCGTGACCCTGGAGGACCGAAGAGGTGGATTGGTGGACAGGTCACAGACTAGGCCGAGTGATAGGAACTTTGGATCTTTCTTGACGTCCACGGGTCTCAATGACCCCTGGAGGGTAACGCACCCAGACAGCAGAGACTTCATGCATTTCTCCCACAGTCATAATTCGTGGTCCCGCATAGATTATCTTTTAGTGTCTCCTGACCTGTTCTCTAGAGTGGTGGAGTCAGATATCCACGTGATGGTGATTTCTGACCACTCTCCCATTTCTATGTCCCTTACAGATTCCTTCCCAAGGGGGGCAGATTTTCAATGGCGATTTCCGACTTATATGGCAAAGGATGACAATTTTGTTGACTCCCTGAAAAGCTGGTGGCTGGAGTTTACTTGGTCTAATAGGGAACACTTCTCAGATGCACCACTGTACTGGGAGTCGGCTAAGGTGGTTCTTAGGGGTCGTCTGCTGGCGTACATGACCACGGTTAAAAAGAAATCCCAGTACCACTTCCAGGAAGCTAGCAAAAAGCTCCAACAGGTCTACATTGCATACATTTCTCAACCATCAACAGCAGCTTGCCAGGCGTGGAAGGCGGCCAAGACCACGTTTGACCTTTGGTCTGAACGCAAATGTAAGGCTGCATACTCTCGTTTCCGTGCGGAATTGTTCCGCTTTGGAAATAAATCGGGTCGTCTACTTGCACGTCTGGCAAAAGGGCGATACACCCCGGAACACTTTTCTTCGTTGCACGATGATTCAGGAGGTATTCATACAGACCCCAAATCTATTAACTCAATTTTTCATTCCTATTATTCCTCCCTCTACTCAGCCTCCCCAGTGGACGTGGCTGCTGGTAGGACGTTTTTGGACTTGGTCCGAACACCAAATTTGTATTCTGAGAACCGAGATGTCCTTAATGCGGATTTCACGGAAGATGAGGTCCGCAGGACTATCAAAAATTTACACAATTCAAAGGCACCGGACCCAGATGGGTTCACGGGCGAGTTCTATAAAATCCTGGTGGACCAGGTGGTCCCTCCATTGACGTCCTACTTTAATCATGTCCTACACTCTGGATCTTTGCCTCTCCATTCCAATACGACCATTATCAAACTTCTGCTAAAACCGGGCAAGGATCCCCTACTACCCCAGTCATACCGTCCTATCTCACTAATTAACCAAGACATCAAGTTGATGTCTAAAATTATGGCCGATCGCCTGAGCACCCTTATGCCCGCACTTATTGGTTCCTCTCAGGTGGGGTTTGTCCGGAATAGGTCCGCAGTCACCAACATACGCAAGGTTCTCGCTGTTCTAGACAGGGTGCAGCAATGTCCCAAGCCGGGAGAACAGCTGGTGTTGTTAACACTGGATGCTGAGAAAGTGTTTGATAACGTGCGGTGGGACTGGCTTGGGATGGTGCTGGAGAAGGTTGGGATAAGGGGGAGTTTTCGGACCTTCTTAAATGGTTTATATGCGGCTCCTGTAGCTAGGGTGTTTACATCTGGATTTTTATCTCCCTCATTCCCCATCTTCAAAGGAACGAGACAGGGGCCCGCCACTTAGAAGACTCAGGGTCTATAGGGGGATCAAAGTCCAACGTGAGAGGATATTCTTATTTTCCTAGCCGACCCAAAGGCCCATTATACTGCCCTAATGTCTACCCTGTCCCACTTTGAGTCATTTACGGAATATAAGATTAACCAACATAAAAGTGAACTATTGCTGTTAGGACCACCCAGACCGGCCTCTTACTGGACCTCAATTGGCATACCGGAAGGTCTAGTGAGATCTGCTATAACATACCTGGGGATTAAAATAGGTAAAGTCCCCTCTTCTCTTTATACACTAAATTATCCACCACTATTTAGAAGAATACGCGATGAGCTTGAGCGCTGGCACCACCTTCCCATAACATTTTTAGGTAAATGCCATTTAATTTAATTAAAATGATAAGCTTCCCGAGATTGTTATATCAACTCCAGACCCTCCCGATACTTCTGAAACACTCGGATATTACATCTCTCAATACGGCATTCACGCGATTCATATGGGCAGGGAAACGACTGTGAATCTCTCTGCAAAAACTGATGCTCAGCAGAGTGAACGGTGGAGTGGGTTTTCCCGAACCTACGAGGCTATAACCTAGCCTGCCTCTTTAGACATGTGCTGGATTGGCTGTATGACACTGATTTCCACTCTAATCATAAGATCGAAGCAGACTATGCGCCCCTTTGGAATCTCGTGTCTCGTCTGCATGCACGGATCGCGGGTCTCCCCACCTATATCAAGTGCTTACTCATGGTTAGGGATACTATATGACGTGGCGGGCACTACGCAAAGCGTACGGGTTACCTTTTCTGCTCTCTGGGAGGCTCAATCTTTGGGGCCATCCGGAATTTACTCCGGGAAGGGAGAACAGATTATTTGAGGCCTGGCGCGCTAAGGGGGTGGAGGTGGCCAAACAGCTGATGAGGAGATGTAGAGGAGAGAAGGTGGCTGTTGCCCCACGAAATTCTCCAGACCTTTGACCTACCTGCGACCCACTTCCTCCAGGTCTCTCAAATACTGTCATTTTGTACATCGAGATTGAGGGACCCCTCGCCTGAAGTATCCCCTTCCCCATTTGAAGACTTACTAGGCACACAACCCAGAAAAATGTCCATATCCTCCCTATACAGAACTATTAATGCCCGTTTGTTGAAGATTTCTAAACACACTATCTTTGCCAAATGGGAGTCGATTCTAAACTTCAGAGGCCAGGGAACACATTCTGGAGGGATGGTCGAGGGTAAGGGCCAACGTTATCAATGAACGCTGGCGAGAATCGTTCTTTAAACTGATGCATCATGGATATTTAGGTTTCAATATCCCTGCCTCCGCGGCATTCCCTGATAGAATTACCGCCTGTCCTAAGTGCGGCCTGTCAGGGACTGACTTTTTTCATGGCATTTGGTCTTGCGAGGAATCTAAACGCTTTTGGGGAGAGGTGGTGGACTATATTGACTGTCATTGGAAAGTGGGACTCCCTGAGTCTCCATTGACGCTTCTGTTTCAGTCTGTCGACCCGGCCACAGCAGAAAGGGCAGGTCTTAACAACATCCCGAAATTTGTACACGTCATTCTGCTGGTTGCGAAACGTGTCATCTTGCGGGAATGGATTAAACCGGCAATGCCGACTATATCAGCAGTGATCGAAGAATTTAAAGACTTTCTGTAGGTGGACAGACTAGACACAGAAAGACACCATGAACGCAATGCAAAGAAATTCTTTGCCAAATGGAAGACCTTGATTGCCCACTTATCCAGGTCCCAAATTGAAGCTATAGTCACACCATTTAGACACACGGAGTGGTACTCTCTTGCCTCACTCAGTGACACCTTAGGCCCTCTACGTCTCCCTGATCGTTGAAAGGGATGGTCCTCTGCCATGGGTTTCTGCACTTTGTATTGTCTCCCCCTTTACCTTTCTACTGCACTTTACTCATACTCTTCACCGCGTGTTTCCTCTTCCCTCCTCCATTTCTCCTTTTTTTTTTTTTTTTTTTTTTTTTTTTTGTATATATGTGAGTCTGTATGAGTGATTAATGGGTTGGCTTTCACACTTAAGTGACGTCAGACTGCCGCATCTCCTGATTGGCTCATGTCGCTCTTGCTGGGCTTCTGAGATTGATGCTTCAGTGAGTGATGTTTACTTGCCTCTACCTGATCCTGTTAGTGCTTATACATCCTATTATACCTGTTTCTATGGTTGAATGATTATTTAGACAGCTATCTCAATTGAGCACCGTCAGACTGCCTCATTGCTCAACTGTTTCAGGTTATTATTAATGTACTTCAGCGATTGCTATTTATGCGAGTGATGCTTACTCACTTCTGCCTGATCCTGTCGGTGATTATGCATTCTGTCTTATCTGTTTGTCATTTATAAAAATGAAAATCTTTAATAAACAAAGTAAAAAAAAAAAAAAAAATTAATAATGGTGTCATTTTTACCGAAAAATGCACTGCGTAGAAACGGAAGCCCCCAAAATTACAAAATTTAACTTTTTCTTCAATTTTGTCGCACAATGAATTTTTGTTCTGTTTCGCCGTGGATTTTTTGCCAAAATGACTGTCACTGCAAAGTAGAATTGGTGGTGCAAAAATAAGCCATCATATGGAATTTTATGTGCATAATTGAAAGCGTCCTTAAGGGGTTAAAAGTGATCTGTATATAGGGACAGCAGGACACACACATAATGGGTCCCCTTCTTGTTTTACAGTGGACTCAAGCAATGCCATAGTTAATAGGTTCACGAACACTTGCTAAATTAATAATGATAGATGAATGATAGATATTTATAGAAGATATATCAATACAAAGAAATCATACAAAAGCAATAATTTATTTAGCTTTTTGTATCATCAGTTGGAGCCCTGTTTGTTCTCTGTTGTGGAAGCAAGGTGCTTATTGTGGCTATTACCAAGGTGACTTCTTTACTTTCTATTGGATAGCGAAAGAACAGACCCTAAGGAGAAAGAGAGTTTGACTTAAGAAATATAGAAAATGGGACACAACTTCGATAAAGAATTGTATATATCGATAAACATCGGTTTATATTAGAAATATATTGGCCAAAACACATCAAAAAAGAGGTCATCAGTATGAACAAATATAAAAAGTGTTGTAAACCATTTGATTGGCGTCTCATTTACCTAACAACCGAGTGCCCACTAATAGTAACACCTTATAAAACTATATTAGAAAGTACAAACAAAAAAGAGGGGATGTGGGCTCCTCCGGGTTTCACAAACAGTCTTAAAAGTTTTTGGGTCGTTTTTATATACCCTATTTATCGGGGTATAACACGCACTGGCCTATAACACGCACCCTCATTTTTCCAAGCAAATTTGGGTAAAAACGTTTTTTTACCCAAATATCCTTGTTAAAATGCGGGTGCATGTATTCCCTGATAAACTGTTTCTGTCCCCGCAGAAGCTGCTGCGGTTCAATGATTTACAGTGGCCGCTTTAAATCATGTAACTGCAGCGGCTTCTGCGGGGCCAATTTAATCCCTGCAAGTGAAGCAGCGGTATTCCCTGGCAAGTGAAAGATCTTGACTACAGGTCTAAGAAGTCCGGCTCCTGTGGTCACGAGCAATTTGGACTGCCATGCTTACATGTGGCAGACTATACAACAGGGAATCAGGACGCCATTCCTGGGCTGTGCGGACTGTGAACCAGTGTGACCCCCGTTGGGGAGCGCAACACAGGGAAAGGTACGACATAAACTGTTTACACAGCTACAAATGCTTGCAACCACTGAGCACTTTATATGGATCAGGACTTTGACTGTAACCGGCATGATTGAGACCAGCCTATTTGATTTTATTTTTTTGAATTTTAATATTTTTCTTATTATTTTATTTCTTTCCTCTTCTAGTTATGAGTGCACTCTGAATTGTGTTTGTATTGTCTTTTATGATAAACATCGATTGATAGAAGCCATTATTGCTGCATATATTTCTTATACTTATATATTTAGATTATATTTTTATATTTATTACTATCTATAATTCTTTTAAAATCTACCCAAATTATTTTAAAGGGGTACTCCACTGGAAAACATTTTTTTTTTTTTCAAATCAACTGGTGCCAGAAAGTTAAACAGATTTGTAAATTACTTCTATTATAAAATCTTAATTCCTTAGAACTTCCTCTGTATTATACAGCAACTGATAAGTACTGGAAGGAATAAGTAATTTACAAATCTGTTTAACTTTCTGGCACCAGTTAATTTAAAAAAAAAATTATAATATTTTCCAGTGGAGTACCCCTTTTAAGACTGTTTCTGAAATCTGGAGGAGCCCTCATCCCCTCTTTTTTGTATGTACCTATAAAAAGATCACAGTTTACCTGGTACAGGGGCTGGATTAAAAGGGTTATCCAGGAAAAAACTTTTTTATATATATCTACTGGCTCCAGAAAGTTAAACAGATTTGTAAATTACTTCTATTAAAAAAATCTTAATCCTTTCACTACTTATGAGCTGCTGAATTTGAGATGTTCTTTTCTGTCTAAGTGCTCTCTGATGACACTTGTCTCGGGAACCGCCCAGTTTAGACGCAAATCCCCACAGCAAACCTCTTCTACTCTGTGCAGTTCCCGAGACAAGCAGAGATGTCAGCAGAGAGCACTGTTGTCAGACAGAAAACAACAACTCAAACTCAGCAGCTGATAATTATTGAAAGGATTAAGATTTTTTTAATAGAAGTAATTTACAAATCTGTTTTAACTTTCTGGATCCAGTTGAGATATATAAAAAAGTTTTTTCCCTGGAATACCCCTTTAAGTACACAGCTGTCTACAACATTATGACATGGATGAAGATATGCGTATAGCATAAAATGCCAAACAAAGCTGAATGCCTGATACACCACATGTGCATCAGAAGTGTGACTTTTTTTTTGACAATTGAAAATAATGTAAAGTTGTGTGTTTTTTATTTAATTTAATTAATTTTGAAATAAATCTCACTAATGTATACATGAAATCGTATTTACCATACTACAGTAAATACAACACAGTGTACAGCAGTATAGTAAATACATATTTGCTATCTATAAACCCCTAGGAGACATTCTTGATAACTGTGAGGTCAAACATAACATTAAAACAACATATCTGTCAAAGCCAAACGTGTACACAATATATAATAGGATAACACAATTTGAAAAGGCTACCAGAATACTGCATGTAGTTACACACAATGTAATGGAAATGGAGTTCACCCTTGAGACACTTACAACATAGCAGCTTGTGCCAGAAACATTCCATACATTCTTCTTCTATTTCTCAGACATGGCATCTGAAATAAAGCATTCGATTCTATGCGATGTGACAAATCAGAGTCCTATGGCATTGCTTGTACGAATGCCTGTGCTAGGAACATTCCAGACTAAACTGACACATAACTGTTTGTTTTTTATTAGCCAACGGCTGTCCGGGCATGCTGGGTGTTGTAGTTTTGCAACATCTGGAGGTCTCCAGGTTGTAGACCACTGTCCTATACTTTACATTGCACGGATCCCTCAACATACAATGGTTTCAACAAACGATGGTCCATTTGGAACAGATTACCATCATATGTTGAGGGACCACTGTATAGATCATATAAATTTGTACGTGCACCGATGTGTTATACCCATATATATTACCAAAGTCATGTTGTATTTGCTTGTGACCGTAACCATATACGGGTTTAGACTATATGGTGTATATATGTATATCAATTATGTGTTATTTTAAACATTATCAATGTTTTCGTTCTAACCTCTGCTCTGCATCTGAATCAGCCATTTTCATAATTCTTTGTGTTCCTCTTCTGTTCTTGGTTGTTTTCCTCCTCTTAGGCAGCTTGGGGCTAACATATTTTTGATTAACATAATACAACTTCAAGTTATCCCGAATGGATATTTTCATCTAATAGAACTGAATATTAACTTTTTATTATTGATTTTAGCAACGGAACCTTTTATGTATTTTTTATGAATGAATCACCAACAAGATCACTGACGTGTATTTGTAATACACGTCAGTGAGTAGCGCTACAACAGCGCATACCTATGACGTCCGGCTAGGTTCGCACCGGCAGTTGAATTTGGCGCCTACTTTTTTACTTATATATAACGCTGTGTAATGTATGTATGTACAATAGCTGTAGTCATTGAAAAAGAGGTAGCAGACCTTGAAACGCGTCTGGAAATTACTTGAATATATACCAATCTACCCTGACGTTTCTCTGACGGTTGGCGCCGATTACCCGGAATTATTTTTCCAGCTTTTTTTCCCCTCAGATACATTATCATGCCATTTTGTATCTGTGCCCCCTGCCGGTATTTATCCAGCCAATCCTCCAACTCCCGGAATGTTGCACCATATATTATACCAGTGTTTCCCAACCAGAGCGCCTCCAGCTGTTGCAAAACTACAACTCCCAACATGCCCGGACAGCCAATGGCTGTCCGGGCATGCTGGGAGTTGTAGTTTTGCAACAGCTGGAGGCACTCCTGATTAGAAAACACTGACCTATCATATACTGCTATATAGTCCAATATGCAGGGAGTTGTAGTTTTGCAACAGCTGGAGGCACTCCTGGTTAGAAAACGCTCACCTATACTATATACTACTATATAGTCCAACATGCTGGGAGTTATAGTTTTTGTTTGGGGCAGCTGCTGAGCCACAGGCTGTATCAGGGCATGCTGGGAGTTGTAGTTAGTAACTAACTGCAACTCCCAAATTTAATACAGAAAAAAAAGCGATCGAAAAGTCACATCAAAACAAAAATAGTACTGTTAAAAACGACTGATCGGAGCGCAAAAAATGAGCCCTCATAAAGGCCCTGTATAAGGAGAAATCTAAAAGTGATAGGGGTCTTAATAGGACAAAATTTCCCCCCCGCAAATGTGTATCCTGTGATGTCACACATATATAATTAATTATGCAAATTAGCATGGCCAGTATTTGTTTATTTTTTTTGCAAAAAAGGAGGCAACCCTATTTGGAAGCCTGGTGTGAACGCACTCTTACTGAATATGTAGTGACAAATGTAATAAGCCCACTGCTGCGTGCACCAGCATCTAATGAATGAGAGTAGCATAGTTCTTGCTGGATCAGCATTCAGACCTGCACACATATGGGGGGGGGGGGGGGGGGGGGAATTTGGCCAAAGTGTGTGTGGTATGCCTCTTTTGCTAGCTGGTTTTCTTGTGTTTGATTTTGGTGGTCATGTGTCAAATTTTATCAATTTGGGCACAGTATGTGGTAGATTTGGCACAGATTAAACCGCATTATTTACTTGTTCTTCACAGGCCCTTTTCGAAGTGTGGGTTGGGGTTGCACCTTTTGAGGGCTGTTTGTGCCAGAACTATGTGACATTTAATATTACCACACATGGTAATATTGTGATCACTGCACAAACCAATCCAAAAAACGGACTACTGTAGAACTCCTTACAAAATTCTCTACTTCAAAAGGCGCACACTTTTGACACAAAAAATTGCTGCGCCAAACAACTGCTCCAAAAATAGACAATAATACCCATCCAATCATAATGGCCCTGATTTACTATTGTAAACCCGACATGTTTTGTCGTGTTATGCGGCAGATTCTGGCTCATTGCACCAGAAATTCTGACTGACTAACCCGACCAACTCTCCATTTTACTGAGAAAACCCGAAAAAAAGGCGTGTCTGTTGGGAAAAGGGGGCGTGGTCATGACATTTTCACAAAAACCCTACATATTTTATTAAGGTTTCCACATAAAATGTGGTGGATTTCAGCTGAGGGAAACCTGACAGAGCGTGCGTAAAAAAAATAAGTAAAAAAATAAATAAAAATGTAGGGAAACCTTAGTAAATACGGTGGAAAAAATATTGTAGGGAATTAAAACCCACAAAGTAACCTACACAACACTCTTAGTAAATCAGGGCCAATATATTCCCCCTATTGTGTTGTGGTGTGTGTGATGGACTTTGTTCCAGTCTTCTCAATGCACTACTGTAATTTCATTAGTTTTGCAACAATTCAGTATTATTAATATACATTTTTATACAAATAAGACTTTTTAGACTGATCAACAGATAACAAGAACCCACATGCACCAGTAGAAGACATCCCGCACGACAAAAAGGCAAACTTGCTTTATACAGGGGAATTTTTTTGTTTGTGTATATTTCCTATAAAAGACCTTTAGGCCTTCTTCTTAGTACAGAGATTCTATGTAGAATTTACTCACGGAAATTCTGTGCAAATTCCGCGTGCAGCAACCTTTCATTGTTCTCTATAGGTTTTTGCTGCTTACTAAAATGCAGCTGAATGTAGGCATGAGCATCTAAGGGCATCGCATTAACCGCATGGTGTTTATTTCACTTAGAGCTTGTTTAACACAGGCAAAAACCGCACACAAAAACATGTGTTTTACCTGGAAAACCATCTTCCAGTCATTTCAATAGTACATGCTCGAAAATACCACCTGGTTTAAAAAAAAATGCATGGAAAAAAAAAAAAGGAACCTGC
This sequence comes from Hyla sarda, assembly GCF_029499605.1. NCBI lineage: Eukaryota > Metazoa > Chordata > Amphibia > Anura > Hylidae > Hyla > Hyla sarda. The sequence goes on from NC_079192.1 coordinate 327,751,099, forward strand.
TAGTCGCCTTTCAGTGGATTCCTTATGGAAGCTTCCATTGAAATCAATGAGAGCTTTAAGGCTAGGTTCAGACTACGGAATCTCCGGGCAGAAAATTTCCGCCCGGAGATTCCGAGTTCCGCCTGCACCGACTGAATTAGTCGGCGCTAGGACCACGCAGACACTGCAGTCTCCTATAGACTGCTATGTGTTCCGCTAGGATTTCCGCCTGAAGAAGGAGCAACCCCTTTCTTCAGGCGGAAATTTTCTAGCGGATTTTTCATCCGGAATTTGTGAAGTGGAAAATCTGAAGTGTGAATTTGTGAACGGAAAACCATTCACTACACTATGCATTATAGTAAGTGGAATTTCTGCCGGAAATTTCAAAGCGAAAATTCCGGCGGAAATTCCGTAGTCTGAACCTAGCCTTAGGGTCTATTCACACGTACAGTATTCTGTGCAGATTTGATGCACAGGATTTCAAGCTGTGTTCAGTTTACATTGAAATCTTCAGCAGAAAATCCTGCGCATCAAATCTGTGCATCAAATCTGCACAGAATACTGTACGTGTGAATAGACCATAAAGGGGTACTCCGGTGGAAAACTTAATATTTTTTTAAAATCAACTGGTGCCATAAAGTTAAACAGATTTGTAAATGACTTCCATTAAAAAAAATCTCAATCCTTCCAGTTCTTATTAGCTGCTGAATACTACAGAGGAAATTCTTTCTTTTTGGAACACAAAGCTCTCTACTGAATCACGAGCACAGTGCTCTCTGCTGACATCTCTGTCCATTTTAAGAACTGTCCAGAGTAGGAGAAAATCCCCATAGCAAACATATTCTGCTCTGGACAGTTCCTAAAATGGACATAGATGTCAGCAGAGAGCAATGTGCTCGTGATGTCAGCAGAGAGTACTGTGTTTCAAAAAGAAAATAATTTCCTCTGTAGTATTCAGCAGCTAATAAGTACTGGAAGGATTAAGATTTTTTAATAGAAGCAATTTACAAATTTGTTCAACTGTGTCACCAGTTGCTTTAAAGAAAAAAAAGTTTTCCACCGGCGTACCCCTTTAAAAACAAGGGAGCTTCAGGACAGGACCCCCTGCTGTGACCATGGCTTAGAGAAAGCTGCAGCACTGCACACTTGGAAGGTGTTTATTATATGTAATCACTATAACTAAAATGTATATTGCCCCAAGGAGGAACTATTTGTTATTTACACTAATTTCTTTGTAATGATCCTAAATCACCAGAGGAGCCAGAATCAGGTCAGATTATTTTCATTATCATCCTTAATATTTTTTTGTCTAGTACCGTCTTTGTTTTCTCCCCTTAGATCTCACAGACTGCAGCAGTTTTGAAAGGGTAAAATTCTGGGTGAACGAACTGCAGAGCTGTGAAGAGGTTGGTATACCTAAGCATTGATTTATCATCTGGAACAATGTTCTGCCCATGGTCCTAATAATCTTTTCTTCTAATTTCAGCATTGTCAAATATACATATGTGGCACAAAGAGCGACTTGGTTGAAAACGACAAGAATATGAGACAAGTTGACTTTCATGATGTGCAGGATTATGCAGATGGTAAAGTCAAACACTACAGTAGCAGACATATTATGCATTGCTGCATTGACATTTATGACGACCTGTTCATGCCCGGTACAAAGGACACAATGGAACACGCATATCTTCCATAATGGAAATTCCGCTAATGTGTCATTTCCTGTAACTTCTGCTTTTCTATTGCTGGAGACTTCCCTTTGAATTCTGAGGCTATTCTTCCAGTAATGCATTATCATGAATGTCTCTGTACATTCATTCTTGAAACTATTTATTGTAGTGTAAATTCTGGTAGGTCTATCATAACACATGTAAAATAAAATATAAACAAATGCCATGTAATGATTCACCCTATAAGGATGCAGGGCGTATATGTATGCCCCTTGCCTGCTCCCCTTCTATAATGCGGGCTCAGGAGCTGAGCGCATGTCATGGCGGAGTGGTCCCGGCGGCTGATAGTTGTCTACTGCCGGATATCACCGATTGTCCCTTTAGACACCTCAATCAAAATTGATTGCGGCATCTAAAATGAAAAGTCCTGGCAGCTCAGCGGAGCTGATCGGGACCACCGCGATAAATCTGCGGTGTCCTAATCAGCTGAGAGGACAGCGGGAGGGCCCTTATCTGCCTCCTTGCCATCCGATCAGTGATCTGATGCTCCAGACAGCCATGGCAGGCTTGAGCAATCGAGCACTGATAACCCTGATGACTATAGCATACAGCAGCATTGAACAGTGTATGCAATCCAGTGTATGCAGTCCCTATGGGGACTAAAAATAGTGTTAACAAAAAAAATTAATTAGGGAAGGGGTTAATTCACATTAACTTTTTTTTAAGTTTGAATCACCCCCCCCCCCTTTTCCCATTTAAAAAGAAAAATGTAAACAAAAATAAACGTGGTATCGCCGCGTGCATAAATATCGGAACTATAAAACTATAACGTTAATTAAACGGCACAGCCAGTGGTGTATACGTAAAAAATAAAGTCCAAAATTGCATATTTTTGGTCACATTGTATACCCTAGAAAATGTATAAAAAGCTATCAAAAAGCCCAATCAAAACAAAAATTGTACTGATAAAACTTCAGATCACAGGGCAAAAATGAGCCCTCATATGCCCCATATGCGGAAAATTTTAAAAGTGTAAAGGGGTCAGAAAAAGACAATTTTAAACATACTAATTTTCGTGCAAAAAATCAATCCTATCTAGGTTGGGTATCATTTTAATAGTATGGACCTACAGAATAAATATAGTTTCATTTTTACCGAAAAGTGCACTGTGTAGAAACGGAAGCCTCCAAAAATTACAAAATGTTTTTTTTTGTTTTTCAAATTTGTCCCACAAAGAATTTTTTTCCGTTTTGCCATAGATTTTGGGGTAAAATGACTGATGTCATTACAAAGTAAATTTGGTGGCTCATAAAACAAGCCATCATATAGGTCTGTAGGTCGAAAACTGAAAATGTTATGATTTTAAGTACGTGAGGAGGAAAAAACAAAAATGAAAAAACCCTGAGTCCTTAAGGGGTTAAAGGGTTCTTCAGTCCTCTGCCGCTCCTCTGCTTTTCGATTGGCTGCAGTGGTCACATGACAGTGGCTTGTAATCTGTGCCCCCCAGCAGTCTGCCCGGTACTATCAACAAACATTTAAAGTAGCCTCTTAAATAGCCTCTATTAGGGCAGGCTTGGGGGCATTTACTAGGCCCCAGCTGTTATGACAACACAGTGGCAGCCCCCTCTCTCTAATCCACTGTTTCCCAACCAGGGTGCCTCCAGCTGTGGCAAAACTACAACTCCCAGCATGCCCGGACAGCCAAAGGCTGTCCGGGCATGCTGGGAGTTGTAGTTTTGCCACAGCTGGAGGCACTCTGGTTGGGAAACACTGCTCTAATCACTTAGATGTGTGGTCACTATTCTAAGCAGCTGAGATCGGAGTTATCTTCAATCCTGGCTGCTTATATGTAGTTAGCAACTGTTTCCTGCAGCATATGGAGCTGGTTCAGCTCATGATCTGCTTCAGTCTCCTAATCATGCTGTGACTTATATATAATGTGCCATTAGGCCTTAAGGGGTTAAGAACTAATAAAAGGATAGCACTGTGTAAACGAGTATTTTTTTTTTTTTTTTTACTCTGGGGGTTATTTGCCATGCCTCTAGTATGTACTCCCACCATGCTAGTTCAGTGCGGTTAGTAAGTAGTGTGTTTGATCATAGTCCTGGAGGTACTTTGATTCTAAATACCAACTTCTCAAACAAAATACTTCACAGGAACAGCAATTCTAAATGACAGCATGATGCATAGGGGTTGTCTGACCATAGTATTATTTATAGAATGATTTACATGTGACAAACTCTTGCGTGCATGGTAATGTTATGGTCAGATGCAGCAGCCACAATTATGCCAAAATGCAGCAAGTTTTCTAAAACTTTGCTGATCTGTGATAAAACTGAAGGTTGGTATGGTATTTTCTTTTATTGTATCTCAGTTGATCTGTGTGGCATTAGCTGCGCTATCGCCTATCATGAATCAGGCATATGAAATTCTATATAATCCATATGAAATAGTGACATGTCAGAAGTTGTGATTGGTGGACATCTGGGTCCTGAGACCCCGCTGATCGCTAGAATAAAGGGGCAGAAATATTCAGCTGAGCACTGTGCCTCTTTGTGCTGGTCTGTCCTTAGAAAGTAAAGTGCATGGTGTACAGGTTCAATGGAAGTCTATGTCATGGCTTTGTCCAAGCTGACGCACAGGCATGGACAAAGTCCAGTAAATGAGGATGGACTAGCACTCTGTGCTCTCTCCTGTCTGATAGTACTCCTCTGTGCTCTCTCCTGTCTGATAGCACTCCTCTGTGCTCTCTCCTGTCTCATAGCACTCCTCTGTGCTCTCTCCTGTCTCATAGCACTCCTCTGTGCTCTCTCCTGTCTGATAGGACTCCTCTGTGCTCTCCTGTCTGATAGGACTCCTCTGTGCTCTCCTGTCTGATAGGACTCCTCTGTGCTCTCTCCTGTCTGATAGCACTCCTCTGTGCTCTCTCCTGTCTGATAGCACTCCTCTGTGCTCTCTCCTGTCTGATAGAACTCCTCTGTGCTCTCTCCTGTCTGACAGGACTCCTCTGTGCTCTCTTCTGTCTGACAGTTCTCCTCTGTGCTCTCTCCTTTGTGATAATTCTCCTCTGTGCTCTCTCCTTTCTGATAGTTCTCCTCTGTGATCGCTCCTGTCTGATAGTACTCCTCTGTGATCTCTCCTTTCTGATAGTTCTCCTCTGTGATCTCTCCTGTCTGATAGTACTCCTCTGTGATCTCTCCTGTCTGATAGCACTCCTCTGTGATCTCTCCTGTCTGATAGTATTCCTCTGTGATCTCTCCTGTCTGATAGTTCTCCTCTGTGATCTCTCCTGTCTGATAGTATTCCTCTGTGCTCTCTCCTCTCTGATCATACAGAGAAGTACTAGCCCACCCTCACTTACTGGACCTTGTCCATGCCTGTGTTTCAGCTTGAACAAAGCCATGATTGTATATTCCTGCTGATGGCAGTAAATGTGAGTAACCATATTTGTCCATTTTTACAGAGATTAAAGCTCACCTCTGTGAAACATCAAGTAAAACTGGACAAAGCGTAGGTAAGTTCTTGTATGGTTAGAACTGGGGATTTATTTTAAATAAATTTATTTCCACATTGTATATGCCAGACTGATGCATGGACTGTAATAATAGTAACTGTAGATCATTTAGCAAGGCAAATAAAACAGGATTGGAGGGGATAGTGAAAAACCTTCCTTTGTAGGATCTGTGCTCTCTAGAAACGTACCTGGCTCTCTGAAAAAATGTGGATATACCGTATATACTCGAGTATAAGCCGACCCGAATATAAGCAGAGGCCCCTAATTTCACCCCAAAATCCCAGGAAGTTATTTACTCCAGTATAAGCCACACACCCCCTTCATCATCCCCTTGTCATCATCACCACATGTCATTGCTGGGAGTTGTAGTTTTGAAACCTCTGGAGGTCCGCAGGTTGAAGACCACTGCGGCCTTCGACATAATTCAGCCCCCCCCCCCCCCCTTTAGTTTTGTACTCACCTCCGCTCGGCGGGACGGTAGGGTGCGCTGGTCCGGTGCTGCAGGACTGTCCGGTGGGATAGTGGTTCCGGGCTGCCATCTTCACCGGGAGGCCTCTTCTCCGCGCTTCGGGCCCAGAATAGAGGCGTTGCCTTGACGACGACACAGAGGGACGTTGGTAATGAACGTCCCTCTGCGTCGTCATCAAGGCAACGTGACTATTCCGGGGCCGGGCCCGAAGCGCGGAGAAGAGGCCCCCGGTGAAGATGGCAGCCCGAAACCACTATCCCACCAGACGACCTCCCCACCGGACAGTCCTGCAGCACCGGACCAGTGCACCCTAACGTCCCGCCGAGCTGAGGTGAGTACAAAACTAAAGGGGGTGAGAGGGGGGGGGGGGCTGGATAATGTCGAAGGCCGCAGTGAGCTTCAACCTGCGGATCTCCAGAGGTTTTAAAACTACAACTCCCCGCAAGCCCAGGCTTGCTGGGAGTTGTAGTTTTGAAACATCTGGAGGTCCGCACGTTGAAGACCACTGAGGGCGGAGAGTTCACTCGAGTATAAGCCGAGGGGGGTGTTTTCAGCACGAAAAATCGTGCTGAAAAACTCGGCTTATACTAGAGTATATACGGTACTACAGACACAGGACTTGCTTCTGTGCATGTGTAACAAGTATGAACCTCTGTTACACTCACACACGTTTAATAAAAAAAAAATATATATATATATAATTTTATTTTTATTTTTTAAACTGGCCTCCGCCCTGTGAAATTGTGCAGATGTCTGCACAATTTCATCTAGCAGAAAAACAAAAGGAGGGCATAACACTTATTTGACTTCAGTTGGGTGTATGTTTGCAGAATGCCTTGTATTCCCCAATGCAAACAGATGTGGTGTGATGGCTGTATTTCTTAGTCATTCAAAGCTGCATCCTCTGAATGTTTTAAATGGGCACTGTCAGATATAAAAACTTTTTATATGTTCTACATCTTGTCAAAACAATAGTTATATTTTACAGTTCTTATAAACTTCTTTAAAATAATTTAGATTTTATTAAAGAAAACTGCCTTTGAAAATCCCACCTCTAGGGGTCCCCATACCTCCTGGGACACTGAGTCCCACAGCAGCATGAGAGTGTCCAAGCGTCATGGATACGAGATGGCTGATTGACAAGGCTGCAGGAGGAACACAGCCTGCAGCAACACTACTGTAACAAAGAGTTTTACCAAACATGTGCCTCCAGCTGTTGCAAAACTACAACTCAAAGCATGCCTGGACAGTCAAAGGATGTCTGGGCATGCTGGGAGTTGTAGTTTTGCAAAAGCTCTAGGCACACAGTTGAAGGCAACACAGGTACAAAAAAAAAAAGTTATGAAAACAACTGTATCTCCAACTATTCCAAAGCTTAAAGTCCCAGCATTACAGGACTGGCAAAGAATGATACACATGAATGATATAGGAACTGATAAAAAAAAATGTATGCTAAAAACCACTGTACTTTTAGCACTAATTAGGAAGATGTAAGTTATACACTCACCATATTGTCTATGGTAGAGTACAGGCAATCACCAATAATCATTGTGTAGGTGTGTACAGCATAAAACCAGAGAGGAAAGGGTTAGAGAGCAGAGCTGCGTTGTAGAGTGAGTCAGCAGAGTGACTGAGGGAGGGGGGAGGAGTCATTACAGTGCAGGCAAGAGAGGGAAACATCCCCTCCCTTTGATAAGATGGAAAAGACATTGAGCAGCTGTAATATGCTATTTTTTAGTGAAATATTGGTAATAGATACATAACAATTACATGCACGTGATCAGGATTAAGTGCTGAGTAAGGCTGGGTTCACCCTACGTTTTCTCCCATACGGGAGCGCATACGGCAGGGGGGAGCTAAAACCTTGCGCTCCCGTATACCTTTCTATGCGCTCCCGTATGTCATTCATTTCAATGAGCCGGCCGGAGTGAAACGTTCGGTCCGGTCGGCTCATTTTTGCGCCGTATGCGCTTTTACAACCGGACCTCAAACCGTGGTTGCCCACAGTTTTAGGTCCGGTTGTAAAAGCGCATACGGTGCAAAAATGAGCCGACCGGACCGAACGTTTCACTCCGGTCGGCTCATTGAAATGAATGACATACGGGAGCGCATACGGGAGCGCGAGGTTTTAGCTCCCCCCTGCCGTATGCGCTCCCATATGGGAGAAAACGTAGGGTGAACCCACCATAACATGTTTTTTTTTTTTTTGTGGGATCTGACAGGTACGCTTTAACTTTACATGACCATGATAAGGGCACATTGCTGTTGTAATGGCTACAACCAGAGAAAAAGAATACTTTCCCTTAGTATCTAAATATACTTCCTCTTGTAATCAATCCAAGTAGACACTATACACATTGTACTTTGATATTCTGTTCATTAGGTTCTTCAGATTCATTGGTGCTTTATGTATTTCTTGCTGTACACCTTACCTGATCTTTTAACTGTTGTTTTTTTTTTTTTTTGTGTAAACCAGATGAGCTATTTCAGAAAGTTGCAGAAGATTATATGAATTACAGTGATTTCCAAGTTCAAACAGGTGGGCATAATGTCCTATTCATAGCATTTTTCTATTTGAAAGGGATTGTACCAGACCTAAATAAAGAAAGGCACAAGACTAAACCATGCCCATGTGAGATGGTGTGGCTTTCTTCTAGGTTATTAATCTTTGCACTATTGTACAGGTAGACTGGAGTTTTACGCACACAACAGCACAGCCGCGAACAGATTGTTAAAGGCCACAGTTTTGCAGATTAGAATTTTTTTCCCTAAATTCTGCAGTGCTCAACCCCTTAACGACCATGGACGTAAATGTACATCCTGGCTTGGTGGTAGTTCGCGCACCAGGACATACATTTACGTTCTGTGTACACGGTGCTAGTGTCATACACGGCAGGTTCCGGCTGCTATCAGCAGCCAGGGACCCGCCGGTAATGGCCAACATCCGCAATCGCGCGGATGTCCGCCATTAACCCCTCAGATGCAGTGATCAGTACAGATCACGGCATCTGCGGCAATTCACACGTTAAAATAGATGATCGGATTGCCCGCAGCGCTGCCGCGGCGATCCTATCATCTGTAATGGCGGATGGTGGTCCCCTCACCTGCCTCCGTCCGTCTCCCGGCGTCTCCTGCTCTGGTCTGAAATCGAGCAGACCAGAGCAGGAGATAGCCGATAATACTGATCAGTGCTATGACCTATGCATAGCACTGAACAGTATTAGCAATCAAATGATTGCTATAGATAGATAGTCCCCTATGGGGACATAAAAAGTGTAAAAAAATATAAAAAGTTGAAAAATGTAAAAATAAAAAGTAAAAAAATAATTAAAAATCCCCTCCCCCAATTCTCTTCCCATTTTACCCCCAAAAAGCTTAAAATTATTTTTTTATAAACATATTTGGTATCGCCGTGTGCGTAAATGTCCGATTTATCTAAATATAATGTTAGTGATCCGGTACGGTGAACGGCGTAAACGTAAAAAAAAAAAATGCAGCTTTGTCACAGTTTAAAAAAAAAAAATTATCAAAAATTATCAGTTTTATATATGCAAATGTGGTATAAATAAAAAGTACAGATGACGGTGCAAAAAATTAGCCCTCATACCGCCCTATATACGGAAAAATGAAAAAGTTATAGGTGGTCAAAATAGGGCAATTTTAGATTACTGATTTTGTACAAAAAGTTTTAGATTTTTTTTAAGCGGTACAAAAATATAAAAGTATCTAGCCATGGGTATCATTTTAATCGTATTAACCCACAGAATAAAGAACACATGTCATTTCTACCGTAAAGTGGATAGTGTGAAAACGAAACCCTCCAAAATGTGCAAAATTTTGGTTTTCATTTAAATTTCCACCCTAAAAACAATTTTTTTGGGTTCGCTGTACATTTTATGGTAAAATGAGAGGTTTTATTACAAAGTACAATTGGTCACGTAAAAAACAAGCCCTTATATGGGTCTGTAGATGAAAATATAAGAGTTATGGATTTTAGAAGGAGAGGAGGAAAAAACGAAAATGCAAAAATAAAATTGGCCTGGTCCTTAACCTGTACGTCCTGAGTCCGCTCCCGTTCTATAATGGGGGGCCAAGGCGTGACCCGTGGCTAATAGCGCGCGGCATTGATCGTGGTGCCGTGCGCTATTAACCCTTTAGACGCGGTGTTCAAAGTTGAAACCATGCCGGTTTGCTCAGGGAGCTGTTCGGGATCGCCGTGGCGAAATCGCGGCATCCCGAACAGCTTATATGACAGCCGGAGGGTCCCTACCTGCCTCCTCGATGTCCGATCACCGAATGACTGCTCAGTGCCTGAGATCCAGGCATGAGCAGTCAAGCGGCAGAATCATCGATCAGTGGTTTCTTATGAGAAACCAGTGATCAATGTAAAAGATCTGTGTGTGCAGTGTTATAGGTCCATATGGGAGCTATAACACTGCAAAAAAAAAGTGAATAAAGATCATTTAACATTTAAGTGTAAATAAACATGTGGTATCGCTGCGTGCGGAAATTATAAAATAATTCTGCGTCAGAATTATAAAAATATATTGTTAATTAAACCGCACGGTCAATGGCGTATGTGCAAAAAAATTCCAAAGTCCAAAATAGAGCATTTTTGGTGCCTTTTTATATCATGAAAAAATTAATAAAAAGCGATCAATAAGTCCAATCAATGCAAAAATGGTACCGCTAAAAACGTCTGATGACAATTTTAAACATATAAATATAAATGTAGTTATGATTTTTTCCAGAAGTACGACAAAATCAAACCTATATAAGTAGGATATCATTTTAACCGTATGGACCTACGGAATAAAGAGAATGTGTCATTTTTACCGAAAAATGTACTACGTAGAAACGGAAGCCCCCAAAAGTTACAAAATTGCGTTTTTTTTTTTCAATTTTTTGTCGCAATATGATTTTTCCTTTTTGCTGTAGATTTTTGGGTAAAATCACTGATGTCGTTACAAAGTAGAATTGGTGGCGCAAAAAATAAGCCATCATATGGATTTTTAGGTGAAAAATTGAGAGTTGGAAATTCCACCGTGTGGATTCCACGGTGCTGCAGAATCCTATTGAAAACAATTGGACTTTGCTGCAGTATAATTTTTCCAGTGAATTCCAGTTGAAAATTCTGTTGCATTAACATGGCCTTAAAGGAGATCTGTAGTGCAATATAACTTATCCCCTATCCAAAGGATAGGTTATAGATTGCAGGGGGTCTGAGCGATGTGGCCCCCCGGGATCTCCTGGATGGGGCCGCAGCAGTATGGTGGAAAGGGGACGTTCCGTCCCTGCATGACATGGTGGCCAACACTCCCCCTCCATGTACCCCATAGTTACATGGAGGGGGCGTGTCTGCCGTGGCTTTCTGCTGGGGTTGAAACTTCACTTCCTGCAGACTGCCGCGGCCCCGACCAGGAGATCCATGGGGGCACCAGCGCTCGGACCCCCGTGATCTATAACTTATCCCCTATCCAAAGGATAAATTATAAATTATTTTGCGCTGGAATACTCCTTTAAACTACATTCACATGATAAATCTGCACATTTTATTGTTACTCATTGACTTCAGTGGGTATTTGCTGCAAAAAATCCACCTGTGTGAATGTGCCCTTAAAAGGGACAGTTTAGACTTATTGTTGGTTAAAACACTTGTCTTTAATATCTACAGAGCCAAAGGGAGTAGACTTGAACTTTAGAAGAGACTTGACGTCTTATGCCTGCTGCCATCACTAGACAAGAAATGAGTTCATGACCTTGACAAGATCATCTCTTTGACTGTCTTTATGCTTTATAGTTTATTTTTTTTAAAGGCATATATTGTGCTAACATCTGCCCAGTGATTGCAACATCAAACTTACATGCCTTCTTTGGAATTCATTATATGCTTAAGTTCAGCACCACATTGTGCTTTTTTTTTATTTTTTTATGTCTATTACATAATGTGCATAACTAAGTTATTTAGCATACATAGAAGATGATGACTTCCCCCAAACAGCATGACACACTGGAGCTGGTTCCATAGATTCATTTACAAATAAATTGGAGTGATCAGATTTTCACAACAAACTTTAAACCTGAATTAAAGAATATTATTACAGACTGTCAACTGGACAGTGCAATCTCTTAACAGAATGGGTAACTGGTTTTATAACAGAATCTTTTCCCCCTCAACCAGTAAAGATTGAATGTGTTTTTGAATAAAGTTTAATTCCCAAATCTCAAATGCTTTTTATGGAATATGAAAAACAAAAATGTAAAACTTATGATGTTATTCTTATTGGTGAAAGGTTAGGTGCTTTACGTCTTTAGCCTCACTTGGGAAAATAAGAAAATGATAATTGCACAAAATAACATGACTTTTTATCATAAATAATTCTGTTATGGTGTCACCTTAACTTTCACTTTCCAAATCTGGACACCTTCCTCAACTAGATTACCCCAAGGGATGAGATTATCATATTAAAGGCCAGAATCTTAAATGGGCACTGTCAGATTCAAGAAAGTTTTATTTGTTGTACATCTTGACAAAACATTAACCTTTCTAAAAAAAAAAAATTTAAATATATTTTTTTTAAATAATCATAGCTTATAAAATACACCCCATATATCCAGAACATAATCCTGTCTCGCTGCAGCATCATCTTTGTCCACAGGCATGGACAAAGTCCAGTAAGTGAGGGTGGGACTAGCACTTCTCTGTGCCCTCTCCTGTCCTATCAGACTGCAGCAGGGAGGAGGGGGTTACAGAGCAGCCTGCAGTGACTGGATGAAGAGACCCAGCACATGCAGAGAACAGAATGACAAACCAAGTGAGCAACAGCTGCAAGGTATAAAAATTTTATCCACACGATTAGGTCCTGAGTAATAGAACTTCTTAATTTTTTTGTTGGATATGACAGGTATGCTATAATTTTGAAGTTATACCAATCTCAGTATTTTAAGTGTAGCACTATTTTGAATTTGAGTAGCAGCATGATACGTTTTACTGCTTAATCTTGTATTACTGTCGGGTTCACAGGTTGCAGCCATGGTGCTGCTATAAACCACATTTACAGTTGTTTGGCAAAAAGAAGTTTGTCACTGGCACTGCTTGAGTCAGACTTGTTTGACTATTGACTATAATTTTGTCCAAAACCTAACACTTAGGCTAGGTTCAGACTAATTTAATTGGTGCAAAAAAAATTAGCACTTTACAAGTATAGTGGTATAAAAGGAGGAGTTAACTTTAAGGACTAAAGAAAAATGCCATGTAGCAACTGGTGCATGGAGAACACTTCTAAGGTTCCTTTATAGGGGTACACCACTGGAAACATCTTATCCCATATCCATGCACTGAATGACGGGTGCAGAACCGGAGCGAACTCTGCTCTGTTCCCGATGACTGGAGATGCAAGCAGCCACGCCCCCTCCATTCAAGTCTATGGGAGGAGGCATGACGGCTATGTACTAGCCATCACGCCCCCTCCCATAGACATGTATGGAGGGGGCGTGGCATGACGTCACTAACGCAGAAGCTGCAAGCTTCCGTGTTCTGGATGCCGCCGCTGCCAGCCCAGAGATCGCGGGGGTGCCCAGCGGTGGGACCCCCGCGATCCAACATCTTATTCCCTATCCTTTTGGATAGGGGATAAGATATTTCAAACTGAGTATACGTTTAAGGTCTTAAAGAATCATGCTTTTAGAGGAAGGTGACCAGACTTTACATCTATAAAAGACCTTTATGGCTATAAAAAAAAAAAAAAAAATTGTTAAAATGTACCTCTTGAGCTTTTTCCACAAACTACTATCTTGCAGCATTGGTGCCTAAATAGATTAACTTTTCCACTTGCTGCTTTCATCTGTATATTGCTGTGCCATATGAGAAGCTTCCAGCTGTGTTTTCATAGAGCCTGTGCCATAGAATTACATAACACTGAGCCTCGCAGCTGGAGACAGGTCTTATGGAGATGCAGCGTGAAGCTAGTCTCATACGGCACAACAATATACAGCTGAAACCAGCCAGGAGTATATCTCCCCAATTGGCCATTTAGGCGAAGATTAATGGATCACATTTAGACAAATGACTTGTGCACATGTGAAATACTCTAAAATGTACACTAAGTCCCTTTTGAAACCCATCTTGTAAGAACAGGAGTACAGTGGAAATTTTTATTTCTGGATGGTGAAATTCTTAAGACCATGAAGCAAACTGGGTCACCATAAAATTCCACTTGGGAAGATTCTCATTTGAAAGTACTTCAGATTGAGGGACCACTCTCCTAGAATGAGAATGCTGCTGCTTGGAAGATCCACCTCATACATGCGTGGTCTTTAAAAGGTAATCTGACAGCAGCAAAACTCTAGGTGTCGAAGCAGAGTTATAGTAGTGTGAAGTGGAGAACATAGGATCGTAAGGGAAAATGCAATAATCATCACTCTCTCCAGGTAGGGTAGGATCTAAATGCCCTGGAGTCTCTCAAGGCTTCAACCACCAGAATTCCTAATAGTCCTAGGAGAAGCCAAAGAGGTAGAGGTCTGAACTGCTAAAATCATTTCCTCCTAAATACACAAACTAATGGAAGGCTTTTCCTTTATTGTTTCCTTCATCCACTTGAAATGGGAATGCCTAATAGGTCCCATCTTGACAGTATTCTAAAATCGATTTTGACTATTTTAGCCAAATAGTCCTTTATGATGAATTTGATATGGCCATATTCTTGGACAAGATATGAGGAAAACATTAAAAAAGGAAGTCACAGATATAATATATGACCATCTTGAGAGTAGGCCTTATCTACTATCTAATTTCTTGAAACTCCTCCCCTAGTCAAGTTATCCTCTATTTAAAGGATAGGGAATAACATGTCTGCTTGGGGGGGGGGGGGGGAAGGGGTCCGGACACTCCGGGCCAGCACCCCCCCTCCCACAGACATGAATGAAGGAGGCCTGGCATGACGCCACGAACACTGCAGTGCCGGTTGGAGATTGCGTGGGAGGGATAAGGACACCCACGCTTAGACATGTTATCCCCCTTTGGATAGGGGATAACATGTCTAGGGGTGGAGTACACCTTTAATGTCATGGCTAAAATAATAGTTAAATCCTCACAGCTCTAGAAACAAGGTTGTGGATAAGACAGCCCTGTTTAAAGCTTCTAGATGGCTGAGCAAATCTACTTATGCTATAGGCAGTAGAGGCCTAAATGATATAACAGAGTAAATATATACAATTGATATTCCACAAGGTTGTTGATCCTGGAGACAGGTTATAGACAGGTTTGTGGTTGATCATGAGAAAGTCAAGGAGGATGGTGCTAAGAGATGGTATAATTCCTTTCTGGAATGTACAATCCAAGGAAAGGTGTTCAGCTCACCCTATTTAGCCCTGTGCGACACTGGGAAGGACCATGTCTCTTATGAATACTTCAGATTGAACAATAGTTCAGCGCAAACTGAAATCACTTTTTCATGCTTTATTCACCACACAGGATAAAAGGCATACACAGTGACACTTTTTTTTTTGGAATGTAGATTAATAATAATAAACGAGAGATATTAGAAGAGGAGGAACGGTGGAAAACTGTATGGAGAAAAGGAGATTTTTTTATTTTATATCTTTTTTTTTTTTTTTTCCCCCTTCTTTCTCTCTCCTCCTTTCCTTTTTTGTCTTCTATCCTGGTTAAGGGAGGGAGAAGGTGAAGTAGGGAAGTAATTTGACTAACAATTGTAGGTAGCTCAGGGCATGATTTGATGGTTTTTAACAGTCATTGGGGAGACATGGTGTCAGACATGGAACCAAGCCTAAAGGGGGAAGGTTTGGGGGATTTATATATTGGAAGTGGACTATTTACATGTATAATTTTTTTTTTATACTGAATACAAAAAGCTTCTAGATTACAGTAAGACCTGTTTAGCAAGGCTTTTTTTTTTTTTGTCCATGAGCTCCAGATCAACTCTAATCTGAGTACCACATGCTTCAGCCAGGTCATAAAAAAAAAAAAAAGGGGGGGGGGGAAGCTATAGACATAAGGACAACACAGTTAGCATAAAAACTATACAAGCCAGGGGACTGTAGACACTTGGGACACTCCCACTGGCACAAAGGCTGTAAACAGTAGGGAAATTCCCTCAAATCAGCAATGACCTATATGGACCCATTCTTTACTATTAAATAAACCAGGTCACAGTGACTAACCTCAGCAGTACCAAACTGGCTTGTAACTAAAAAAAAAGGTTGTCTTCATGAGGCAATCCCTATAATACGTGAAGCAAATTACATGCGAGTCACTAAACCAACAGGATACCATAATGAAATTGGTTACAGGGAAGCTAGTCCTACAACATTCTGATAAGTCTGATATACATCATTAGAAAACTAGCTCATGAGATCACGTATTAGGATAGTGATGATATTTTCTATAAACATTTCATATGTGAAACTGATTATTCACCCAAATGATGAAATGGATATCTAACCTCTATAAAATGCTGCTATAATAAAAATACAGCAGAGAAGCTATACTTACCCATTTAATCCTCAGTGTCCAGCTCTGCTGCTTTGGTCCTCCCAACCATCTTGTCTGCAGTCATGACATATCAGTATACCCTCTTACAATGCACTCAATGTCTAGGTATTATTAAAAAGAAAAGGAAACTTTCCCTACATGGAGGCATTTTATGTGCAGTAATACAGGATGAGTAAAATATCGCCACAATATGAGGTCAGTCGCAAAGTATTAGAATTTGGGGCTCAGAAAAACCATGTGCCCTTATGGCGAATGAGGGACTAACCCAAACATAAGGATAATGGGGGGAATTTATCAAAACCTGCGCAAAGGAAAAGTTGACCAGTTGCCCATAGCAACCAGATCACTGCTTTCATTTTTTATTTAAAAGGCCCTTTACAAAATGAAAGAAGTGATCTGACTGGTTGCTATGAGAAACTGGTCAATCTTTCCTCTGCACAGGTTTTGATAAATTTCCCCCAATGTCACTTCTACCCATACATGTTAAAAGAACAGCTTATACAACAGAACCTACATTTTGCAGATCTTCTATCAGCAGGACTGTGCACCTTCTTATAGACTGTAAGGTCATGCGAGCAGAGCCCTCATTCCTCATTCAAACAATTAGTTTCTAATTTTGAGTCTGATATTTGTCGCCTAAGAATTTAAAAAAAAGTGTTGCAGAATTTGTTGGCACTATGTAAGTAAATATTACCATCTCCACATTTTCTTTTGGATGTTTACAGAGAACTATATGAAAACTACTGGAACATTTGATTAGCTGTGCCATAAACTATTCACCAATGTTGCACTGGCCTCCATGGTTGCCAGATCTAACACACTGTGTCAGCTTTATGTGGGGTTACAGCACACTCAGTGTACAGTCATGGCCGTAAATGTTGGCACCCCTGACATTTTTCAAGAAAATTAAGTATTTCTCATAGAAAAGGATTGCAGTAACATGTTTTGCTATACACATGTTTATTGTGTGTATTGGAACTAAACCAAAAAAGGGAGGAAAAAAAGCTAATTAGACAATGTCACCCCAAAAATGTGCTGGACAAAATTATTGGCCCCCTTAACTTAATATTTGATTGCACACCCTTTGGAAAAAATAACTGAAATCAGTCGCTTCCTATAACCATCAATAAGGTTCTTACACCTCTCAGCCGGAATGTTGGACCACTCTTCCTTTGCAAACTGCTCCAGGTCTCTCTTATTGGAAGGGCGCCTTTTCCCAACAGCAATTTTAAGATCTCTCCACAGGTGTTCAATGGGATTTAGATCTGGACTCATTGCTGGCCACTTCAGAACACCCCAGCGCTTTGTTGCCATCCATTTCTGGGTGCTTTTTGATGTATGTTTGGGGTCATTGTCCTGCTGGAAGACCCAAGATCTCGGACGCAAACCCAGCTTTCTGACACTGGGCTGTACAGTGCGACCCAAAATCCGTTGGTAATCCTCAGATTTTATCACAAGACAGGAGGCTTGCATTTTGCATTCTCTCTCTTTTACTGCTCAATAATGTTAACAAATAGCAGCAAGATAATTGATAAAGATATTGAGGGAAAAAAAAGTGTACATATGCAAATGAGAACAGGTAACCGATCAACTGCAGGTACAGGTGATGTAAGGACTAGACGGACCAAACACTTCCTATTTCTTGCTGCTCTTTCAAGAGATAAGTATTTGCTATGTTATATATATGTACATTTTCTCTCTCTATATATATATTTACTTCACATTATTTTTCTTATTCTCATTATTGTCAAATTTGGATTTCCTTTACTTATTATTCCCTGCTCCGGTGCATATGACTCATCTCTCCGTTCTTTTCTATATTAATATATCTATATCTTTCTATACATAAATTCAATTCCTATTACTCTTACACTCGTTTGTTACACGTACATACTTTTAATCTTGTTCCTTTATCCACATCGGCGCCTTCAGCGCTCTTCCGGAGCTACATAGTTCTCTTGCAGTCCTCCATCTTCTCCCGGCCGAGAGTTGCACTCCAACTGGTCATCAGTTGCCAGCGCGGGACTATTCAATTCACCACACAGCTCCGGCAGCAGCATTCTCCTCATCGCTCTCACTACTCAAGTGAACGTATTCACACAGCAAACTTACAGTAAATTCGATTCGTCACAAACTTCTCAGCAGTTGATGACTTATCCTGCATAAATTAGTTCAGCTTTCAGGTGCTCCGGTGGGCTGGAAAAGGTGGATACAGTCCTAGGAGACTCTTTCCTAGGACTGTATCCACCTTTTCCAGCCCACTGGGGCATCTGAAAGCTGAACTAATTTATGCAGGATAAGTTATCAACTGACAAATCTAATTTACTGTAAGTTCGCTCATCTCAAATTATTTTAATATATATATATTTGCTAATTTTCAGATATATTACAGCCTGACCTTCTTAGGTCACTGTTATACATCTCAGTTCAAAGCAAGAGGAGACTGGGCACAGCTAAGGTTCTTTCAGCCCCTATTAAGCTTGTCAAAAAAAATGAGTCCAAGCTACTCCGTGATGATGTGCATCTGTGTCTGCGGTGCTCGTGAACAGAAGGTAAGTTCATACAATCTCAGTCGTGTGCAAGATACGGAGCACTCACCTCGGACACTGTTTGATGCAGATAAACTTCTTTATTGAAGGAACAAGTAGGATGAAAAAGCAGGGAGGTGGAAGATGCTGCCGGTGGGCGACAGTCCGTTATCGCACATCTTACGCTTCGTCAGGTCCCTTCCGGCAGGTGAACATCAGACAGGTAAAATACACAGTTACAGGGGGAGGGAACACAGAAAAAACACACCCAACAGCAGTCCTTGCATTAACTTTATGTGTACCTACACCAAAACTTAAAACCAATTCTGATAGTGGTCGCAGCAGGTATATATCACTACATTTATTTATCTTGAAAGATAAGATGAATGGAGGAAGGACATTTAAAGTATTGCATTCATTTCATTATGATCATTCAAGCCCAGGGGTCCTACCGCATCCAAGCGGAGCATCCATCTGGCTTCTTTCATCATCATTTGATCTTTTGTCCTTCCGCCATACACTCGCTAACAGTCGTTTCAATGCGGCAAATTTAATTGATTCTGGGTTACCTGCGTGTACATTTAGCATATGGTTAATAAATCGCATGGACCCTTTGCCTGTCTTCAATGAGTGGAGGTGCTCCCTGATTCTGTGAAATAATGGGCGGACGGTTTTACCGATGTAGTAAAACCCGCATCCACACTTGATGGCGTAAACCATGTGGTCTGAACGACACGTTATGCACTGTCTAATCTGAACTGTATACCCACCTAATTTAACTGTTTTAGTCTTCATATTATACCTACAAAAAGAACAAGAGCCGCAGCTGAAATTTCCTACTGGGCGAGTATCAAGTAACCAATCCTTTTTATCATTGTTCTTTCTCTGTCGTTGTTTAATAAAATCATGTATAGTTTTATTCTTTCTGTATGTAATGAATGGAGATACATTGGTAAGTGGGCAAAGGTCGGTGTCTACTTGCAAGATATGCCAATATTTATTCATTGCTTTTTTTACAGCATTATTCATGTTAGTATTCCTGAATGAAAAGAACAATTTATTAATCGTGTGGGACGGGACCTGCGAGGAGTTCCAGGAGTTTGTATCCTACCTAAATGACAAATGATGTCAACATGAAATTTACTTCCGTATATGGGGGGTCATCACTGGAATTCCTCGACATAAAAATAGATGTGATAGATGGTGAAATAGTTACTTCGGGTTTTCGAAAAGAGATCTCTAAAAATGCTCTACTGCACTATAAATCCTCTCACCCCTCCCAGGTCCGAGATAGCATCCCTTATGGGCAAATGGTGAGACTAAAGAATTAATAACACTACAGAAGGATTTGAAACTCAAGTTCAGGATTTACAGAATAGGCTGAGGCAGCGCAGTTACCCTCTCACAGTATGCCAACATGCAAAACAGCAGATAGACACCATCCCGAGAGAGACCCTCTTGAAAACACCCAAACGTAAAAACACGCAAGAGCGAGCCTTCTTTTCATTCAGGAATACTAACATGAATAATGCTGTAAAAAAAGCAATGAATAAATATTGGCATATCTTGCAAGTAGACACCGACCTTTGCCCACTTACCAATGTATCTCCAATCAATTCATACAGAAAGAATAAAACTATACATTATATTAAACAACGACAAAGAACAATGATAAAAAGGAATGGTTACTTGATACTCGCCCTGTAGGAAATGTCAGCTGCGGCTCTTCTTTTTGTAGGTATAATATGAAGACTAAAACGGTTAAATTAGGTAGGTATACAGTTCAGATAAGACAGTGCATAACATGTCGTTCAGACCACGTGGTTTACGCCATCAAGTGTGGATGCAGGTTTTACTACATCGGTAAAACCGTCCGCCCATTATTTCACAGAATCAGGGAGCACCTCCACTCATTGAAGACAGGCAAAGGGTCCATGCGATTTATTAACCATATGCTAAATGTACACGCAGGTAACCCAGAATCAATTAAATTTGCCGCATTGAAACGACTGTTAGCGAGTGTATGGCGGAAGGACAAAAGATCAAATGATGATGAAAGAAGCCAGATGGATGCTCCGCTTGGATGCGGTAGGACCCCTGGGCTTGAATGATCATAATGAAATGAATGCAATACTTTAAATGTCCTTCCTCCATTCATCTTCTCTTTCAAGATAAATAAATGTAGTGATATATACCTGCTGCGACCACTATCAGAATTGGTTTTAAGTTTTGGTGTAGGTACACATAGAGTTAATGCAAGGACTGCTGTTGGGTGTGTTTTTTCTGTGTTCCCTCCCCCTGTAACTGTGTATTTTACCTGTCTGATGTTCACCTGCCGGAAGGGGCCTGACGAAGAGCAAGACGCGCGATAACGGACCGTCGCCCACAGGCAGCATCCTCCCGTTCCTGACCATCTTCCACCTCCCTGCTATGTCGCCCTACTTGTTCCTTCAATAAAGAAGTTTGTCTGCATCAAACAGTGTCCAAGGCGAGTGCTCCGTATCTTGCACACGACTGAGTATATATATATATATATATATATATATATATATATATATATATATATAATTTGCTTCAGTTAGCGTTCATTTTTTATTTAATTGGACGCCTTGTTTATTCCTGAAGTATACCTACTGTAACTGGAGCCAGAGCTTAGACCATTAACCATAAATCACCTTGGGTGGTCACTAAATCCCTATGTTTACCAACCAAATAAAATTAGTGAACTAACTTATCTTTATTGTTGAATAAAAGTGAAAACTAAACACAAAATTAAAATACTGTGTTCTTCTTTGCCTTTCTGCTCCACGGGAGGTTTCTGTCCTCCCTGAGCTCGCCTTGCCCTATGTGCGGTCACCAGAATCCGCTGATGTTATCACCATATATCAAGTTAGCACCTCTGCAGTAGTGCTAACACAGCACACAGTAATTAGCAGTACGGCTGTAGCTTTGTCAAGAGGCTAATGGGCACTGCATGTCAAGAATGCAGAGATGAGGTTTATAAAACCTATCATGATGTTATTATGACATCAATCCAATGAAAATTGTGGTTGTTAATTGACATATCTGTGTTCCAATCAGACACCTCTAAGATCATGATTGACAATTGGACGCCACCATACATAATGCACTATGGAGTGCCCAATAGAAGACAGACAAGTGGCACTTTTAGATTTGCTACTTTCACCGGAAACATCAGTGACACGGGCTGCACAGGAGCTGCGCGATCTGTTAGATTCTAAAGATCCTTCCGTTATGTATGCGCATGGGTTACCTGCGCACTGGAAGCTCCGCACGGACTTAGAATATAAATGAAATAAGTGCCTAGATGCGCAGTGTCCGTTGCGCTAACTGATAGACCCTATCGGTAAGTAATTTCGTTATGCGCATGCGCTAGCTGCGGATATTTTAACTGGAATCCTGATCAATGAGCGAGACTGGCAGTGTGTAAACATCAGTCTCCTGTGCGAACAGACGCTGCGCATACACTTTACCGTTTGTGTTTAAATCTAGCCCAGCCATCAGTGTTAGAATGGATACTCTTGGCGGACCCAGACCTACGAAATGTAATATAAGAATATCCTTCCATCACCTACCATAGAGGGAAGAACCTTAGGGAACACTTAGTTCACAGCCACTATTCTGAAAATAGACCATCAACCTGGCTCCAATCCACAATCACAGGTTCTTTGCCCTGTGGTAGATGTACTTTTTGTAAATTTATGCTGCATGTTAAATCCTTCAGCAATCCAATAAATGAATGAAAATACAAAGTAAGAGACTTCATCAACTGTCAAAGCATGGGTGTGGTCTATGTCGTACAATGCGACTGTCCCAAACTGTACATTGGCAAAACTGTCCAACAATTATGTAGGAGAATTTCCAAACATAAAAGCACTATCAATACTAGGGCTGAAACCCCTATAGCCAAACACATGTGGGAAGTACACAACGGAGATGTTTCTAAAATCAAGTTCTGGGGATTCATTCGTCCTAAGTTTTGCCCTAGAAAGGGAAATCTAGAAAAACTTTTACTAAAAATTGAGGCCAAATGGATATATAAACTACAATCTTTGAGCCCTAATGGGCTCAATGAAGGATTTACCTTCATAGCCTTATTATAATCCTTGTCAATATACAATTTTTGTCAATAGATCAATATACAAATTAGTGCTGGGCGGTATGACCAAAAATGCATATCACAGTATTTTTGTAAGTTATGGCGGTTCCACGGTATTTAACAGTATTTCCCCCCCTCCTTCGGAACTAATCTGCTTCTCTAAATCCTCCCCCCCCCCATTCATTTAAAGGGCGCGGTGCTTTAAATGTACGACTTGTTGGCCGCCGGTGCTTTAAATGAATGAGGCACTTTAAACGATTAAGTTGCGGGCCGTGGCGCTGGAAACAATTAAGTTGAGAGCAGGAAGCGGTCACCTCCCCCCTGCAAGCACTAAAAGCGAGGCTTTTAGCACTTACTGGGGGAGGTGACAGCTTCCGGCTTACAATAATCATTTAAAGCGCCAGCGGACCGCATCTCATTCATTTAAAGCAACGGCGGCCTGCATCTCATTCATTTAAAGCGACATATGATTAGTTCCCCGATGTGTGGAAAGCCGCTGTGGCTGATAATTTATTCATTCGAGAAGGGGGGGGGGGGGGGGTGGAGGGGCCCAACCGATATTGGAAAAATTTACATTGTACAGAAAAAAAATACCGGTATACCGCCTAGCACTAATACAGAGCGCTCTAAACTATCATAACACGCAAAATCGGAATGCCATAATTTAATCTCGTGAATTCTAAAATAGAATACCACACATTTTTATTGGCTTGTACATGTTCCTTGGACTGCCTCTGGAACATGATTATTTAGTTAATCATTCCAGAAATAGAATGGGCACATTTTAAATAATAAAAAATAATGTCATCAGCAATCTATAGATAGCAGCAATAGACAAGAGCCATCATAATGGATGTACATATTTTTAATTATTTTTATTTCCTTATATTCAATTCTAACAATTTCCCCATAATATTAGTGAGTTGACTTGATGGTTAATATTATATTCCGTTAGATCTCTCCTACATACAGAATACTTACTTCAAATGTCCACTATATGGAATGCTGAATGAGAATTGATTATAACATAGATGGCTGGGATAGATTTACACACAAAAAACGGTTAAGTGTACGCGCAGGAGACTGATGTTTACACACTGCCAGTCTCGCTCACTGATCAGGACTCCAGTTAAAATATCCGCAGATAGCGCATAACAACTAAATTACTTACCGATAGGGTCTATCAGTTAGCGCCTATCAGTTAGCGCAACTGACACTGCGCATCTAGGCACTTATTTCATTTATATTCTAAGTCCGTGCGCAGCTTCCAGCGCGCAGGTAAGTAACGAATGCAAAACAGAAGGATCTTGAGAATCTAAAAGATCGCGCAGCTCCTTCTGCGCAGCCCGTGTCATTGATGTTTCCGGTGAAAGTGGCAAATCTAACAGTGCCACTTGTCTTTCTTCTATTGGGCACTCCATATTGTCCAATTGTCAATCATGATCTTAGAGGCGTCTGATTGGAACACAGATATGTCAATTAGCAACCACAATTTTCATTAGATTGTTGTCATAACATCATGATAGAAGGTTTCATAAACTTCATCTCGGCGTTCTTGACATGCAGTGCCCATTAGCCTCTTGACAAAGCCACAGCTGTGGTGAAACGTTGAGGGGGGCATCTTGTCAGCGATTTTAATTACTGTGTTCTGCAGCCCACAAGCACCTACTGCAGAGGTGCTAACTTGATATATGGTGATAACATCAGCGGATTCATGTGACCGCACAGTTTAACCTATACTACCTACTCATAGGGCAAAGAAGCACACAGTATTTTAATTGTGTGTGTTTAGTTTTCACTTTCATTCAACAATAAAGATTAGTTAGTTCACTAATTTTATTTGGTTGGTTAACATAGGGATTTAGTGACCACCTAAAGTGATTTATGGTTAATGGTTCAAGGTACCCTTCCAACCAAAGGTCTCTATAAAAGTGTGCGTAGAGCTGATCTTAGGACACGCTACCTGAGAAGGTGGTGTGATGAGTTACTTCGCATACCTCTTACCCAGAAAGCCTGCAGAGTGCTAATGGCCTTTTTGAATCTCCGTTTTACACCAGAAGCGGTGTTCCTCTCCATGGGCAAAATACTTGACCCCTCAATATATACAGATATATTCATTGTTTGAATTACCCCTCTGCCAAAAAAATTCTCTCTCATTCATTATGGCTAATTAGGAGGCTGGGAAAATTACTGTACCCCAAGGGTTTGAATATATGAACAACTGCTATACAGGCCATGGTAGACCAGTCAGTGACAAAATCAGTACAATCTGCTGTGCACTCTGCCATGTCATCTATTCCTGCCTAGACATGAGCGAAGTTATAGTGATTCGATTTGTCTCGAACTTCTCGGCTCAGCAGTTGCTGACTTTAGCCTGCATAAATTAGTTCAGCTTTCAGGTGCTCCAGTGGGCTGGAAAAGGTGGATACAGTCCTAGGAGAGAGTCTCCTAGGACTGTATACACCTTTTACAGCCCACCGAAGCACCTGAAAGCTGAACTAATTTATGTAAGCTAAGGTCAGCAACTACCGAGCCAAGACGTTCGTGACGAACCGAATTACTGTAACTTCGCTCATCTCTAGTGGTCGCCAGATCTGTTGCCATGGCTATGTCTCGTCTAGGACCTCCACATTCTCCTAAAGCAGGTCCTTCCATGCCGTCAGACCACTTCTGGTCGGCAGAGGACTCTACCTCTAAATTGGCCAGAGGTTTGAAACACCTACGGAAATCCTCCCATAAAAGGCAATTTTTGTCTACCGCTCCTTTAAAAGCTTAAAATAAATCCAAATGGGCCAAGGACCAGGTTTCTGTGGAAATTCCTGATGCTACACAGCACCCCATACCCTCCGCCCGGGAGGAGTTAGTTAAAAAACGGGTTTCTAAAGCCTCTAAGGCTTCTGCTATAAAAAAGCCTGATTCTTACATTTCCTCCCCGGACCAGTCATCCTCTGATGAGATTATTATATTTTTTCGGACAAATAGGATGACTCAGATTACGAGGATATGTCCGATAAAGGAGATTAGCTATTGGGTTTTGATGACCCTAAATCATTTCTTTGAGGGGGGGGGGGGGAACCTTTCTTCAACCAAGATTTAATTAAACATCCTAGATGGGGTGAGTGGGTCCCCCATCCACTAAATGCTCAGTTTATTAATCTGTGGATCAAAAAACCCTTGGATAGGGCTACAAGGAACAAGCTTTGTTGCGAATGCCCTCGCCCTACTCTCACTCAAAAAATGTCGGTTAAACCTGAACTAGACCCCATTTTAATTAAATATTTAAACAAGTCGGGCAAAAAACCCAAAAAAGGGGTTGACCGGTCTTTTAAAGGGGTAGTCCAGTGGTGAAAAACTTATCCCCTATCCTAAGGATAGGGGATAAGTTTGGGATCGCGGGGGGTCCGACCGCTGGGGCCCCCCGCGATCTCCCTGTACGGGGCCCCGGCTCTCCGCCGAGATAGCGGGTGTCGACCCCCGCACGAAGCGGCGGCCGACACGCCCCCTCAATACATCTCAATGGCAGAGCCGGAGATTGCCGAAGGCAGCGCTTCGGCTCTGCCATAGAGTTGTATTGAGGGGGCGTGTCGGCCGCCGCTTCGTGCGGAGGTCGACACGCCCCCTTCCCTCGGGCTGTCGGGGCTCCGTACAGGAGATCGCAGGGGGCCCCAGGGGTCGGACCCCCCGCGATCTGCAACTTATCCCCTATCCTTAAGATAGGGGATAAGTTGTAAACCACTGAGTCACCACTGGACTACTCCTTTAAGATCATTAAACATAGGCTCCTCGACCTTTTAGGGCCACTTATAAAAATTCTCAACCTGTCAGAAGAAGATACCTCTTGGGGGGAACCAGTTGACGTCAACGCTTTGAAAGTATAGGCAAAACGTGCCATCTGCATGTTCGGCAACATTAACTCCTTTATCTGCACAGAGAGAAAGATGTCTGTGCTAATGAAACTGGACCCACAGCTAATTCATTTAGCGACTTCTGACTCTACACCCCCTAAGGATGTCTTTTTGGCACTTCTTTTATTAAAGAAATAAATAAGTACGTGGGACTGTTTTCGTCCCTCAACAAAGCACAATCATCTTTACGTAAAGTTTTTCAACCTAGAGTTTTTGCCAGGGCTGGGAAACGTAGGGGCAGGTTTCCCAGCTGCCAGCCCTATGAATGACAACCTCAGTCTCGAGCCACTTCCGTACAGATCGGTTCCAAACCCCTTCAAACCCATACCAAGCCACCCCATTTTTTCCTTCAAGAGGAAGACCGTGGCGTGCCAGAGGTTATCCAGGATACTCAAAGTCTAGACCCACTACAGGTAAGGGTTATTCCACATTTTTCTTCTCAAATTCCTTTAAGGGGAGAATAGCTTATTTTATCCAAGTCTGGAATATGATCACATCATATACATGGGTTCTAAATAGTCATGGGATACCAAATAGAATTTGTATTCCCTCCTATACAAACTTATCCTCCTCTCCTCATCCAATACAATTTTCCAAAGAGGATCAAAATCTGGTGAAAATAGAAATTCAGGATCTATGTTCCAAAGGTGCAATAATTGGTGTTCTACGATGGATTTATCGTTCCTGTGTTTCCTGTTGGATTTCTCATAAGTCTTCTCGAATTCTTCTACATGCAAAACTTCTTAACCCCTTAAGGACCGGAGGTTTTTCCGTTTTTGCATTTTCGTTTTTTGCTCCTTGCCTTTAAAAAATCATAACTCTTTCAAATTTACACCTAAAAATCCATATGATGGCTTATTTTTTGCGCCACCAATTCTACTTTGTAATGACGTCAGTCATTTTGCCCAAAAATCTATGGTGAAGCGGGAAAAAAAATCATTGTGCGACAAAATTGAAAAAAAAAACGCTGTTTTGTAACTTTTGGGGGCTTCCGTTTCTACGTAGTACATTTTTCGGTAAAAATGACACCTGATATGTATTCTGTAGGTCCATACGATTAAAATGATACCCTACTTATATAGGTTTGATTTTGTCGGACTTCTGGAAAAAATCATAACTACATGCAGGAAAATTAATACGTTTAAAATTGTCATCTTCTGACCCCTATAACTTTTTTATTTTTCCGTGTATGGGGCGGTATGAGGGCTCATTTTTTGCGCCGTGATCTGAAGTTTTTAACGGTACCATTTTTGCATTGATAGGACTTATTGATCACTTTTTATTCATTTTTAAATGATATAAAAAGTGACCAAAAATGCACTATTTTGGACTTTGGAATTTTTTTGCGCGCACGCCATTGACCGAGCGGTTTAATTAATGATATATTTTTATAATTCGGACATTTCCGCACGCGGTGATACCACATATGTTTATTTTTATTTTTATTTACACTGTGTTTTTTTTTTTATTGGAAAAGGGGGGTGATTCAAACTTTTAATAGGGGAGGAGTTAAATGATCTTTATTCACTTTTTTTTTTCACTTTTTTTTTGCAGTGTTATAGGTCCCATAGGGACCTATAACACTGCACACACTGATCTTCTATGTTGATCACTGGTTTCTCATAAGAAACCAGTGATCAACGATTCTGCCGCATGACTGCTCATGCCTGGATCTCAGGCACTGAGCAGTCATTCGGCGATCGGACAGCGAGGAGGCAGGTAGGGGCCCTCCCGCTGTCCTGTCAGCTGTTCGGGATGCCGCGATTTCACCGCGGCTATCCCGAACAGCCCACTGAGCTAGCCGGGATGCTTTCGGTTTCACTTTAGACGCGGCGTTCAACTTTGAACGCCGCGTCTAAAGGGTTAATAGCGCGCGGCACAGCGATCAATGCCGCGCGCTATTAGCCACGGGTCCCGGCCGTTGTTAGAGGCCGGGCCCGACCCGCTATGACGCGGGGCCACGCCGTGGCCCCGCGTTATAGATCGGGAGTGGACACATGACGTTCCAGTACGTCATGTGTCCTTAAGGGGTTAAAGGACATCTGCAGTGCTGGGCAAAAAAACTTTTTTTTTAACCTCATTTAATAGGTCTTTGAAAGACCTTTCCAACGATGTCTCCCCCATCAAAATTGGCCCAGTCGTTCTCCCGTTATCAGCACACGAATTACGGAGAAGTGAAAGTAAAACTACATCTCCCATCATGCCTTGTGCTTACTTCCTGTAAGCTGCTGCCCTCCCCCTGTTCTATCCCCCCGAGCAAATTATTATATTGTAACGCCCACATCTCCCTTCCCTATGCATACACCCTCCCCTTATGCTCATCTCCCCCTCCCCATGCTGGCTCCTGTCCAGTGATGAAGCAGCTGCCTCCGTGCTCACTGTAGACAGACAGTCTGCATAGCTAGAATCAGCAGTGTCAGCACTGGAGAGTGGATAGTGAAAGTAAAAATGGAAAAAAAAAAACATAATTGTTTGTCTATAAAACGGTCCTGATAGGGGTTCCTCCATCTTTTTCACAACTACAACTCCAAGCATGCCCAGTTATTTTATATGCTGTTCGGGCATGCTGGGAATTCCAGTGGTGCCTCCAGCTGTTGCAAGACTACAAATCCCAGCATGCCCTGTCAGCTTTCTGCTGTTTGAGTGTATAAAGGAGTTGTAGTTCACCAACACCTCTACTGTATCAGGAGACTCCTGGGAGTTGTAGTTCACAAACACCTCTATTGTAACTCTGTAGTCTCCTGGGTGTTGTAGTTCACCAACACCTATATTGTATCTCTGTAGTCTCCTGGGGGTTGTAGTTCACCAACACCTCTATTGTATCTCTGTAGTCTCCTGGGTGTTGTAGTTCACCAACACCTCTATTGTATCTCTGTAGTCTCCTGGGGGTTGTAGTTCACCAACACCTATTTTATCTCTGTAGTCTCCTGGGAGTTGTAGTTCACCAACACCTCTATTGTATCTCTGTAGTCTCCTGGGGGTGATAGTTCACCAACACCTCTATTGTATCTCTGTAGTCTCCTGGGAGTTGTAGTTCACAAACACCTCTATTGTATCTCTGTAGTCTCCTGGGAGTTGTAGTTCATACACCAGTGTTTCCCAACCAGGGTGCCTCCAGATGTTGCAAAACTACTACTCCCAGCATTCCCTGGTTGGGAAACACTGGCATACACACACACATAACAGGGACTACAACTCCCAGCATGTGTCATTCAGTAGTCCCCCCCCCCCCCCCCATCTCACACACAGAATCATCTCCAGTATGATATTTATTCCCTGTAGTCTATACACCACCAGCCCGTGCAGTGTAATATGTCTCCTCCACACACACGTCCTCCCCTCCCCCCTCCCTGCTCTGTGGTTTGCTCTATGTTTTCCCCCATGAAAACTTGAAACCTCCCTGTGATAAGTGAGGTCCTATGTAGACAGAGCAGGGGAGGGGGGAGGAGCTGTGGACGTCCTCATTCTCCCCCTGCTTGAATCTTACAGATAGGGGCGTTTCTGAGGCTGAGCCTATGGCTGCCTCAGAAAGCACCCGCTCATGCATATGCATAAGCAGGGAGGACCTGACAGAGGCTAGGGGGAGCACAAACACTGCTGGGAGGAAGAGATCTCCGTCCCCAAGATGGCGGCTGCAATGTAATGAATAGGGGACGGACGCAGGACTACTGGGCTATGCTGGCAACTCTAATATCTCAGAAACGGCTGCATATAGGTAAACAGAACTAATTGACTGAATTGTATAACTTTTGTTTGGGGAACATTTGGGCAGGGATTTTTGACCACTACAGTTGTCCTTTAAAGTTTTAGGATTTATCTACATACCCACTCTTCTCACCAAGAAAGATCTACCTTCCCTTCGGTTATCAAGGTTCCGGTTGTATGCTGCTTATACATCATCCTCATCTCTAATTTTCCTTGCATAAAGAAAGAGTAAGTGTTTGGTCCGTCTAGACCTTATATCACCTGTACCTGTTCTCATTTGCATATGTACACTTTTTTTTCTCAATATCTTTATTATCAATTATCTTGCTGCTATTTGTTAACATTATTGAGCAGTAAGAGAGATAATGCTAAATGCTCTCCTCCTGTCATTTATAAAATCCTTATTTTCCGTCATTAGGACTAGGAAAATCTCCAATTTCATGATGCCTTGCACACATTCAAGGCACCCAGTGCCAAAGGCAGCAAAACAATCCCCAAAAATCATTGAACCTCCACCATATTTCACTGTAGGTACTGTGTTCTTTTCTTTGTAGGCCTCATTCCGTTTTCGGTAAACAGTAGAACGATGTGCTTTACCAAAAAGCTCTATCTTGGTCTCATCTGTCCACAAGACGTTTTCCCAGAAGGATTTTTGGCTTACTCAAGTTCATTTTGGCAAAATGTAGCCTTGCTTTTTTATGTCTCTGTGTCAGCAGTGGGGTCCTCCTGGGTCTCCTGCCATAGCATTTCATTTAAATGTCGACAGATAGTTTGTAATGTTGTGCACTGTGGACAAAGGCAAATCTAGATCTCTGGAGATGGACTTGTAACCTTGAGACTGTTGATATTTTCCACAATTTTGGTTCTCAAGTCCTCAGACAGTTCTCTTCTCTTTCTGTTTTCCCTGCTTAGTGTGGCACACACAAAGCAAAGACTAAATGAACTTCTCTCCTTTTTATCTGCTTTCAGGTGTGATTATTGTATTGCCCACACCGGTTACTTGCCCCAGATTAGTTTAAAGGAGCATCACATGCTTGAAACAATCTTATTTTTCCATTATTTTGAAAGGGTACCAATAATTTTGTCCAGCCCATTTCTGGAGTTTGGTGTGACATTCTGTCCAATTTGCTTTTTTTCCTCCTTTTTTTAGTTCCAATACACACAAAGGGTATAAACATGTGTATAGAAAAACATGTGTTACCGCAATCCTCTTCTGTGAGAAATACTTCATTTTCTAGAAAAATGTCAGGGGTGCCAACATTTACGGCCATGACTGTATCTACCACAGGATCTGAACAACCTGATACAACACATTGACACACTGGAGTCCATATAAGAGAATGTGCTGGCACACATATGGACAGTACTGGAATACTGTCAAGTTGATTAAAATGATTCTGACTATCAATAATATATAAATATATAAATATATATATATATATATATATATATATATATATATATATATATACACACACATACATATAAGACATATATGTATATGCCATTTCTAATGCTGAAAAAAAGATATTTGTTACCTACTCAAACTATACACCATGTTCCTGATGTCATGTTCCTGATCTTGCTATCTGCTCGTGACTAAGATTGAAACCTTGGAAGTTAAGACGTTAGAAGAAAAAATGTGTGAGGAAGATACGCATCCAGGTTTTTCCAGACTAAGGGTGCGTTCCCACAGGGCGTATACGCAGCGTATTTGACGCTGCGCAAAAATTAATGGCAGCAGCAGGAAATACGCTGTGTATCCCTTGCTCACTATACACACAGGGCTTTCCGGCGGCAGCCCTGTGTGCGCAGTGAGTTTTGGAGGCGGAGCCGCGCATCACAGACACTCCGACACATGGCCCCGCCTCCAAAACTCACTACACACACAGGGCTGCCGTCGGAAAGCCGTGTGTATAGTGAGCAAGGAATACGCAGCGTATTTCCTGCTGCTGCCATACATTTTGCGCAGCGTCAAATACGCTGCGTATACGCCCTGTGGGAATGCACCCTCAGAGTGAAGAGAGCCACATGAGTGAACTTTGGCCGAGAGAGAAATAGATGCCTAAAATATGCTAATATATACAGAGATAAAGCTCAAATAACCAATCAAAATGTAACATGCTGATTTTGACATCATAACTAAACCTCCTCCTTTGTCAAATGTAAAAACCAAATATACTTCCTGAATTAAACAGAACTCCTTGGGCAGCTCCTTAGTGAGTATGCTGAGAAGGGAGATACTATACCAACATCCTGTCTGGTGTGAATCCCTTACACCGGCCCTCAGCATATGCAGCAGTGGTCACTCACATTTTAATGCCTCACCTCGGCCAATCCCCGACAATACTACCTAGACGCTGTGCCACCAACGGTAATTACTTTGAACATTTGTAGTTTGTGCTCAGGACTTACATTCCAGCTTGTGGTAGCAAGCACTGAATACACAACTATGCAAACCATACATTGACTTACCAAGCGGTTTGAGTTGTTCCGTACTTAAGATTGCACCTACATACAAACCTATGTACCTATATAAATAAGAATGACTGACGAAGCGGTTGAGTTGTGCCCATAACCGCGTATGAGGGCACGCCTATAGAGGGCAAAAAATCAAGAAGTAGAATTCATAACAACATTCCTGACCATAATAACCAACACCACAACTAGTCATGTCTATCTTCCCCTAAACTGTTCTTGCTAGACTCAAGAAACCAAGAGAGTTGTGCCTGCCGGCTGGCGACCACGAGGCAGTATCTGACACTGAGAAGATATGGTGGTGACGCCTACTGCGTCCGACCCGGCACTGGAATGGTACCTGACTACGTACTAGCCGATTCGTTCATATTGACATGCTCACTGGTAATAGCAGAAAGGGGAAACCGATAGAGCTTGTCGGGCATAACATATCCTCCTGTCCCTGCTGATAAGTGGCAAAATCTTAATTGTTAGTTAAGTGATATGAAGAGTTGACTGGACTGTACAGTGAGCCATATCCTAACCTGACAACATACCGTCACGAATATGGTCTCAGGAGTAATGACCTGCAGCGAACGACGGGCCTCCTCATCCTAATCATGCCTGCAGACTCGACAAATCTCAGTAACAATTAAGCCTAAGGACTATCATGCTTGCAGACAGGCATCAACAGAATCACTGTGTCCGCAGACATGACCGAGCTCTCCGTGACTATCGTACCTGTAGATATTGACAGGTCTTGCATGCCCTCGTGCCTGTGGATCTGGAAGGCCTCTATTTGACTATCGTACCTGTAGTCTGACAGGCCTCGCATACCCTCGTGCCTGTGGATGTGACAGGTCTTTGCGTAACCGCTGTGCCTGGAATGGCAGTCTGACTCGAACCTCGTACCTGTAGGCGTGACAGGTCTTTGAGTAACCCTCGTGTCTGTGGAAGTGATAGCTGTTAGCGTGACGTTGACATGAGTGGACAAGACAGATTAATGCGTGAAATAACCACCTATGAGTCGTGAAATTGTGACTCCATGACCTGTGTTAGGGAAACATTGACTAAGCCGTAAATCTCCCTGCAAGCGTGGCAGGTGGAGATGGTAGTTCATTTTTTTTTTTGGTAACGCGGGAGTGAATGGCAGCCGAGTGCCTGACATGATGTATGCATGGAGTATCGAGTCATATGTGTATCGAGTCATATTGCACTGAAGCAGAGTCAGGAACAACAGACTGAAGCGAGACAGACCTGAGGAACTTGGTGGGTGAGAGGACGCAGGAGGCTCTGAAGACGTGTCAGTAACAGCGTCAGCATGTGAAGCGAGTAACTGTGGTAAGCAAACAAGAGTTGTGAAAGTAACATGGATCAGTGGGTACGTGTTGTAAAGTACATACATAAGAGTGTACATATTTTCCTTCACTTTTTTTTTTTTTAGTAATGCGGGAATGAATTGCAGCTGAGTGCCCGACATGATGTATGCATGGAAAAATGAAATGAGAATAAGTGAATGCTGTTGCGCTGAAGAAGCGTCAGAACAGCATACGCAGGGGCCCCCACTGAAGACGTGTCAGCGAGACGGTTGACCCACTGTCTATGTGTATTGAGTCATATTGCACTGAAGCAGAGTCAGGAACAACAGACTTCACCAGGACCCCCACTGAAGCGAGACAGACCTGAGGAACTTGGTGGGTGAGAAGACGTGCGAGGCTCTGAAGACGTGTCAGTAGCAGAGTCAGTGTGTGACCAAGTAACTGGTGAGAAAACAAGAGAGTGGTGAAAGTAACATGGATCAGTGGGTACGTGTTGTGGAGTACATACATAAGAGTGTACATATTTTCCTTAATTTTTAAATTTTTTTTTTTTTTGAAGTGTGTGATCTGGGTCAACAACCACCATTACTCGGTGTAAACCCCTGTGGGCATGGCATAAGAGGGGTATGCCAACCATCTGTGTTTAGTGATGTCGTGCTCTGAAGATCTGAAGAAGTGTCAGTAACAGCAACTACGCAGTGCTGCCCCCTGCAGACGAGGCAGGTATGACAGGGAAACAACCACGTGTGTCGTGAAGTTATTCAGAAGACATGTCAGTAACAACAAATCAGTAGCGCGTCTCCCTGCAGAACGTGGCAGGTGAAGTGGGTGTAGACCACTTGTGTCGTGGTATGAATGTGCAGAATGACGTGTCAGTGACCACAATTTTAGTGCATGCTGTGGGACCAGTTAGAAGGTAAGTGGTGAGCGTATGACGAGATACGGATGCTTGATCTGTGACTGAGCAGTAACTATGGTAACGAGAGTGTGGTATGTCGGCTACGGGGACCAATAGCCGGTACCGACGTGTGTGCAGTGTGACTTTTTGTGATTGTGCCGTACAACCTGAGAATATCTGTACAGTACGAAGCTGCGAGCGTGTGTAAGGTATACTGAGAAAGGTTATGCGTATGAACAGTACTAACTATGAGCATGTGTGTGGAAACCCAGCGAGGAGCTAAATGCGACAATAGTTATGAGCGTACGTACAGAGCAACCCATATGCGCACCTGTGTGGATGCAACGGCACACGTCAGTGCAGTATGACCATGACGGGCACAATGCGGTGCTAGGAGGTATGCGCGTTCGGCATAGTGACTGTACTCACAGTGTGTGGCGTGATAAGCGTATGTACTGTGTGCATATAATGGAACTGTACCCACTGCATGGAACTATTATCATGAACAGTAAGCATACTATAGCTGTACTCACTGCATATAACATTCTGAGCGTGTGTGCTGTATACGACAATGTGACTGTACTCCCTGTATGTAACAGTATGAGCGTGTGTACTGTGTGTGATACTATAAGTGTGCCCACTGTGTTTAACTGAGCGTGTTTATTGAATGCAACAGCTAACTGTACCCACTGTAGGCGATACCAAGAGCGCACGAACCGTACACGATACCACAGCTGTACCCACTGTAACGTGACACTGTGAGCGTGTATTCTGTATAGCCGTGACTGTACTTGCTGTACGTGACCCTGAACACATGTGTGCTGTAGACGACGTGCTGAACCCACTGCATGAAGCTATGACGTGTGTGCTCTATACAACACAGTAACTGTATGCCCTGCCTGTGCCACTAGAGCGCCTGTTATGCAGGATAAATATTATGAATGTTTATACGCGGTGTAAAATGCTTGAGCGTATGCAGTATAAAGCGGTGAGCGGTATAGTACTGAATAATGTAAGAGCGGTAAATGTTAAGAGTGTATGTACCGTATACGTGTTGTGTGCGGTGTGAAAGCCATGAGTTAAGTATCGTGTGAAGCTATGCGTAGAAATATTCTATGAGTGACTGCATGGTATGAGCTGCGAGTAGTTGCATGGTATAGACGCTAGGACTGCACAGTATAAATGGTGTGGGTGGCTGCACAGTATGGTGGTATGTGTGACTGCAGAGTATGGGTGCCGAGCGACTGCACAGTATAAATTACATGAGTGACTGCGCAGTATGACGCTCTAAGTGAGCGGACTGTATGATGCTATGAGCGACTGCCCAGTATGATGCTATGAGCGGCTGCATGGTATGAATGCTATGCGTGACTGCACGGTGTAAATGCTACGAGTAACTGCACGGTATGAATGCTGCTGGTAACTGTGACGGTATAAATGCTAAGAGTGACTGTACGGTATGAAGCTAAGAGTGGCTGCACAGTATGAAACGTTGATGAGTGACTGTACGGCACAAAACACTACTAGTGACTAAGAATGAAACGCTGTGAGTGACTGCGCAGTATGAACGCTATGACTGACTGCACAGTATGAATGCTATGAGTGACTGCACAGTATGAATGCTATGAGTGACTGCACAGTATGAATGCTATGACTGACTGCACGGTATGAATGCTATGACTGACTGCACGGTATGAATGCTATGACTGACTGCACGGTATGGAAGCTACGAGAGACTGCACGGAGTGAAAGCTATGAGTGACTGCATGGAGTGAAAGCTATGAGTGACTGCATGGAGTGAAAGCTATGAGTGACTGCACGGTAAGAAGCTATAAGTGACTGCACGGTATAAATGCTATGAGCGACTGCACGGTGTGAAAGCTATGAGTGACTGCACGGAGTGAAAGCTATGAGTGACTGCATGGTGTGAAAGCTATGAGTGACTGAACAGTATGGAAGCTATGAGTGACTGTACGGTGTGAAGCTATGAGTGACTGCACGGAGTGATAGCTATGAGTGACTGTATGGAGTGAAAGCTACGAGTGACTGCACAGTATGGAAGCTGTAAGTGACTGCACAGTATGGAAGCTTATGAGTGACTGCACTCTGTGGGTGCTGGGTGACTGCAGTACTAAGTTATAGTGACTGCAAGGGCTGTTATGGATGATGTGGCGAATAGGGATTCAAACTACTGTGTTTTTATATCCTTGGTGCCTGGTGACCGCACCGTTTCTTAGCAGTTTACTTGTATTGACCAGCATGTGCCTCACCCTGCATTGGCCGCGTGGGGTGACACCCGCCTCGGCGTGAGCCCCGGGGTCCCAGGGTGCCACTGCCACGGCTTGGCTGCGTGGTGGTTGCCAGGGAGCCAACTGCTGCAGAGATTCCGGCTCTCCGCCCACTGCGTGGCTCAGCAGCGTTGCCCCGGCAACCCAGCACGCCGGGCACACCGCCGGAGCCACGGGCAGCCGGCGGAGGGGAGCCGAAGCGGGTCCCGGAGTCGGTGGACAACCCCCGTCCGCCGCCCGAGAATTGTGTTCATGCCGACCACGCTAGAAGCGAGCGTGCTGGAAGAAGGACCTCATTGCACAGGGGAGTGACGTCACCGGCCCGGCTCCGGGATCGCAGCAGGAGAAACACAGCCGGACC